>NC_068951.1:3230000-3412500 GCF_026419915.1 Harpia harpyja | reverse complement strand
TTTTTTTTTTTTAACCAAAATGATTAAAAATGCCAGTGAAAATATTTCTGCTGTGGGAAAGATGCGGATTCCAAGTAAAAAGTATATTATTATCTCTAAGAACAGCCTATGTTACACAGCAGAGACGGTACTGGGAAATACCCCATGGGCCAGTGAGAGCTTTGTCAGAAGTATAAAATGGTACAAATTTCAAAGCAGAACCCCCTAATTATTGTCATGGAAATCTCTCTCTAAACTGTGAGAGAATGACAGAGTATTCAAGCAAATGGCCATCAGGATTGAGATGTCCATCACTCAAGATTTTGATGAATGACTGCAAGTTAGAGATCTGACTGCCTAACCAAAAAAGCTTGCTTCTGCTAAAACTGGCACACAGTACAGTCATGTATGGGTCTCAACGTGATTTTTAAGAGTTGTTTAAGTAGGACATTGGCCCAATGCTTTTTTTTTTGTTAATAATAATTTTCTTCAATTGTCCCAAAAACCCACCACTACGCCTTTTCTTCTTTTTGGAACTGAGTAGCTTTTAGATTTGGGGGAGGGAGGTAGGGTAGAAATCTCCTTTACTGCGAGGTTGAACCCTTGTATGTCAAATCTGGCCTGGAGCAAATTTTCACAGCTGAATTATAAACCCTGTAAACAAGGGTTTATGATGGAAATGCTGACACAACCTTAATTACAAACAGCGTGAAGTGGGGGAGGCTCTGTAATACACACTCCTTTTCACTGCAAGTCCTCCAGCACGCCAAATCTGCCATCCAATGAAAAGCAAATCTTGCTTGTTCTTCCCCTTAATGCTCAAGCAAGCTCGCTGGGACATTTATATCAAATCTGGTTGCTCAATACTGTCCTCTAGAAAAGAAAAAACCCCTTGATTTTGTAATAAAAGTATAATGTATAGCTTAAAAATAAATTAAATAAAGGAAACATTAAAAGATAAATGGAGCAGGATGCTCTATGGCTGAGGTAATTTGAGTGGAAAGGGAAGGAGGGAGTTTACATTAATAAATGATTAAAGGCCTTAACGAGGGCCTATCAGGTTGAACAGTGGAGCATACTTCTCCACCTCTCCTCCTTTAGTCCAGCTTTTTTACATTTGTTCTCAATGCTGATCAATATGGTTTTCATTTACTGATTTCCATAATGCCATATGTGATCTGCTAGCCTGACATAATGAAGGCAGAAAGAGAGCTGAAGTCATTTGAACATTCTCGCTTGCATGTCTGTCGCCAATTTAGAAAATAAATATCTATTGAGAGTTAGAGTTTCCTCCTGTCTAGGAGAAACATGGCAAGATTTGCATATGCAGATTGCAAAGCCTTCCCCCTCCACCCCCTGCCCCGTTTTTTTTTTATAGAGAGGAATAATGTGGAAGAGTATCTTCCCCCATGTGTTTTAGTGAGTATGTGTTCTTATAACAAAGAAGAGATACTCTTAAAGTTTAAAACTGAATGAGAGTTGGCTTCCCCTCTTCGCTCTAGCTGAGACTTGCTTGGCATCCCAACGAAAGTGAAGCTTTTCTGTCTGCTGAGTCACACCGACCCACTGAATACCATTAGAGACCACATTAGTTTGATAAATAAGGAAGGATGGTCTGTATTAAGCAACATATATTTTCAACATGCCATTGTCTTCATGAGCAGAGTCTAAATCAATATTGGAGAGAGATTACACTTGTAAACCGAGTTCTTTTGCCCCTCTCAGAAGTGTGAATTAGGCTTTATAACAATGGTGTTATACATATGCTGTATCTGTTTAATAAGAAAGCAAGACTGGCAGGTACCTTCTGGAGGGTTGGAATTAGGGTTCCTGCCACCTGTAAAACATTGCTGGCATAGAAACAGTGTAAGGGCCATAACTGAATCGTAAAAATGTAAATGGCTTACGAGAGACAAGACGCTACAGCGGGTTTATAGGTGTTTGGCAGCCAATTTAGTTCTTTCTCTCAGTCAAACCTCATAGGAAGGGATGAAACTAGAGGTTTCAAAATACCTTGCCCTTCAGTGGTAATCACTTCCCATAGATGCCCAACTGATTTAATGAATTCTGTTTATAAAAAGTGAGCGATACGTTCAGTAATGTACTTGAGAGCGTCATTATTTGGGTGATTCCATCATGACCCAAATTCATGATTCTCTACCAGACCAAAGAGATGTGATCTTTTGAATTACATCATACACATGAGAACACAACATTTCCTGACTGCTGTGCATGGTGGCCAGCAACATACCGTGATGCTCCAGCTGGAGCGCAGTTTTGTTTGCTGCAAAGGGAGGATTCTTCCCAGAAGAAGTTTTGCTTTTAATACACAATACAAAACCAGCAAAACAAGACATGAAAAATTACAGTACGCATTAAATTTAGGATTCAGGCTGCTGCTTTGGCTTTACGGATGAGCAAGTAAATTATGTTGTAGTAGAAAAGTTTCAAAGTTTTGCCAGTCGCTCAGTTGAGCATCAAGCCGTAAATATATTAGTTGAGTTGCTGTTAATAAAACTTGCAGTTCATTAAGGATATCTGACAGAGAGAAATCTGTGTAAATAGGGATTAGTGGCTGGTGAGCAAGCTTTCTGTCATAAACAAACTTTGAGGTTCAAAAGAGTTTAGTTAACAATTTAAAGATTCTTTCTCATGGTTTTCCAGCATTGCCAACTCCTCATCTACAGGAAAAAAAGCTTGAAAAAGCTGTACTTTATACACGTTTTCCAAGTTCCACAAATTGCTACATATATAAAATACAACAATGGAAAAAAACACTGCTGAATTCTCAGAAGGGATGTCAAAATTAAAATACTCTGATGATATTGTTAAAATTATAAAGGGTCTCCGTCTAGAAGTGAAAAGCAACATTAAAAGAATTTCTTCTACTTCTGTTTCTATCACACTTTTGCATCTCTGTTTACCCAGTGTAACTAATGGTAAGGGATTTCAGCTTTCCAATTATGACATTGCATTGACCTAATTGGGTTTCTGCAGGGCTTCAGGGAATTCCCTGTTTAAAGACTTTGTTCCCACTAAATTAAGAAAGATTTAGAAGCATGGCAGTTTCAGAAAGGGACAAATGAACCTACTGATCCAGAGCTGGAAAAATAAATTCTGGAATAAACTTGACTGCAAGCAGCAGAAATACAAACCCCGTGCCTTGAACTGTAAACTCCTTGCAGCAGTCTTACCGGGACTAATAAATCAGAGTCGCTGTGAGCCTAAAGAAGAGACGTGAAAGCTCTAATAATTGCTGTCTCCTGTCTAACAGCATGGAGTGAGCACGGAGCGAGCGCTGCCGCCCGCCAATCCACAGGCTGCGATTAACCTCCCAGCCAATTACAGCCTCATTGGCAAAGCAAACAAGGAATTATTGGCTGTTTAGTCAGGCTTTTCTTCTCCCGCTCTGTCCCCTGGTTCTCATTCTGGTTTTTTCTCCCCTTTTCCTGTTAGGCAAAAAAACCCCATCTGCAAACACCTGATATTCATCTGAGTGGCTGCAGTTGTACAGTCTTGTTAAATTGTTACCACCTTTTCCACAAGCAGTTTTGGCAATTAACCTCGTGGTCATACACTTCAAAGGAAACAACTGTTGAGTTTAACCTCCTTGAGCTACCATGGATTCCTTTATGATTTTTCTTCAAACACTTTCATCGCGAACAAAAATGCAGACTGATAAGATTCATGTTTATTTTTCCATTTTGTCAGTTTATTAAGATGACAAATATCTTGACCACTTACCACTATTCTGTGCTCCTCAAACTATATGCTGAAAGAAGCTCTCCTATTAATTCACATTTCTAAGGCAGGGTACTCTGCTTGTTGGAATCCACGCATTTGATACATCTGACCCTTCCTTGCCCCTGTTTGCAAATCTCTCATATATTTCTCCCAATGCCTAAAAGCTCAGAAAACAGAAAATACAAGTAGAGTTAATGCTAAGGACATGAAATGCCATTAGAAATGTATATATATGTATTTTGTAAAACTCTGCCATTACTAAGAGACAGGACTACTTGACACACTAAAAGAGCTAAAAATCCCTCCACCTTCAATTAGAATACCAGTTAGCGAGATCAGGATCTACGTTAGTACAAACTAAGTTAACTTTTCCTTCTGTCTAAACTTTTGACTACAACATACATTAATTTACCAGACTGTGCAGCTGCTCCTTAAGCAACTGGATAGCTAATGATAGAAAAGTACCAAAGCAAATACTACAGGAGTGCGATCAAATTACTTGGAATGTTGTTCCCCCCCCATTTCCATTCTGGTATTATTGCACATTTTTTCTCCAAAGTAATCACAAAAATGTAAAAAGGGTTATTCTTAGGAGAAGCTTCCAACAGAGAGCTAAAGAATACCAAAAAAGTGTTTGAATGACCTTTTGCTACCGAGCAAGCGCACCCTGGCTGTGCTAATGGCCACGCTGCAGTAGGGCTACAGGGGAAGCATCACTTTCCTCCGGCTGCAAACTGCCTTGGGTGGGAGGGAGTGGCTGTAAGGGAGAAGGAACAAAATATTTGTCTAGGAAAAGAATGTAACAAAAGTTTCGTATCTGTCTTGCCATGCAAGAAGGGAAAGCATTTGGGCAAGCATATGGCATATGTTTCAGCTTGTGAGGGAGTTAAAAAAAAAAAATATCATGATGTTACGTGCAGTTCAGACCAAATAGAAAACTTATTCTGACTATTCTCATTTGTCAGAGGCTTTTCAAAACTAAGCAGATCTCTTCATAGCTCTAAATGTCAAAGAAGGAAGTAAGCGGTGGGTATTGAGTTTACATTTTAGGCTCTCTTTTGACTGTTTCCACTTTTAATTTTAATATGCTTGTCAACAAAATGAAAAACTCCTTCACTCAAAAAAAAAAAAAAGAAAGAAGAAATTAGCACATTAAATGATACATGGGTCTGGTGCTATGTTGCACAGTTCAGTGAACCCCTGCATAGATCAGCAAGATGGCTGGAAATGTCTCTTTCCGTCTGTTTTTCATCTCGAAAGCCTGTGTACTCAGCAGAGTGTGAAGAGTGCCTCTCTCCCCTCCAAACGCTCTCCTGCTTGCCCCCCCAAAAGCCCCTGCAGCAGAGAACAGGAACTAGAGCAAATGCTTTTGTGAATTAAGAGATCTTGTGAGCGTAAATTTGGTCAGGCTGCTCCTTTCTGCAGGCCAGACCCGGCTGCTGCCCCAGGATGTGAACTGTCAGTTTGCATAGCTGGTGATGAGTTGCAGAACCATCAGTAAAGGTGAAGACGGCAGAAGCAAGAAAGATTCAAGACTGGTGGAAATCATTTCACAAGGAAAATTTCAGCCATCAGTGGGAGGAAGCTTTGAAAAATGCTGCCATTTCCGAGTCAGAACGAAGGAAAAATTAAATTACTGCCGGTGAGGCGAGCCAAAGTCGCATCTTACCCTAGGGAGAGGTTTGATAATGGTAAACATTTGACAGCTGGCCTGAAGTTGTTATCGTGTTCTAACAGTTGTTATAGTCTGAATGAACATTTCTGATAAGAGAACAGAAAGAAAAACACTAAACCATTTTTAATTTCTCGCTTTCTATATTTTAAGCTGCACTGCCCAAAGCTAAACAGGTTTAAAGCAGTTTGCCACCATCAGTCCGATTAAAGCTTCGGTTTTTACACGAAGCAACGGACTACAGTTTGAAAGTAACAGCAGCACCACTTCAGCTGAACCGACATCAAGTGCATATAGCAATACCTTAAGAAGAATTTAAAATAACTTCAACCCACTTGCTTTCAATATCCCTTAAATATCCCCTCTCTGTTTCACAAAGAGTAGTTACAAGAATTAACCCTAAATTAGAGTGAAATTGAAAAAATTAATCAATTTAAGTATTTAACTTCAAGTTCTACCACAAAATCTTGTTTCTTTATTACTTTACTTCAAGCTGTTGATGTATAACCACAAAACTTTAACTCCCGGCCATCATGTAACAAAGAATAACTAGACAGACATGTTAGAAAGGTAGCAACCTCAGTTCCACCTGACCAGAGCAATAATGAATGAAAAACAGTTCTGTTTAAGCAGAAAAAAGTATGCTATCTTCACAGGAAATTTAATTATACGTAAGATTTTTTTTGTGCTCAGTTGTTACTGACAAGGCATGTATTGAGAAGGGAAATATGGCTCTGCTCTGTACTGCTATTAGCACCTCCTCTAGAAAAATACAGCGTGGATATGGAAAGTATATTACATGTATGTCAAAATCAAACTACCATTCTGGCAGTGAGACATAGCTGCTGGGGTTTTTTCTTTTTTTTTCTTTTTTAAATCAGGAATGCATTTCTGAGCTGTTTAACACAGCTTAACCTCACAGAACACACACACTAAACATTTACCTCCCATTAAAAATAATTAAGATGACCATGTACCATGGCTACTAAACTCTGTTTAATAACTTACTGAAATGGACTGTTAGTAAATCTTCATATCACTGCATACCTAAAACCTTCCTGCCAAATGTGCCTCCTTGCTGCAGAGGCAGGCACATACAACTGGCACAGTTAAAGCTGACAGATATGTTTTCCCTGATGGTAATGATCCCAACTACAGGCAAACGATAACACTCTGATTAGAAAGGCAGCATGTAAAACTTGTTCCTTAGATACATAAATTAACTCCAAAACTCTTTCTGTATCTCCTATATTAACAGGTAGAAAGTGTTTCATTACTTTTTCAAATGACTCTACCCCATCTTAAAGCAAGAGTGTATAAATTGATATTAAAGTATGGTATTTTGAGAATGTTTCAAAGTAAGGTCAAACTCGTATTAAAAAAACCTACTAGTGTAGGCTAAAATAACAGTCTGGCTGAGCAGCCTTCGGTGCATCTGGGTTCAATTACCCACTACATCCTTGCTATGTTTTCTACTAGCAAGAACAACGCAAGCAAGGCTTGGAGTTCATGAATAATGTCAAAGTTAGGTTACTCAGAAGAGGAATGAGATAAATCATCCAAATATCACAGTCATATTGGCAGACAATTTTTTCCCCTTTACTTCATCACTGAAAGCAGCACACAAATATTGCATAACAACAAACAGAGGACAAAAGTCCTCACCTCACAAGGAAGACTGAACTCAGCTGGAATGCCTGTTCTCTTATACACACTCTAAAAGAGAATGAAAAGCACACGCTAAAATGATAGCTCAAAAAAGAGGCAAAACCCCAACCTAATAGACAAGGCAAACAAACATGATTTACCACACTGTCACCCTGACTGACTTTTTTTTTTTTTTTTTCTTCATGTTTGACCCTGGAACAATGAGGCTGGATTAACATTCATTATTTGCATTCAACAAGCTGCTGTGTGGAGCAGGAACTGCTCCAGCACCAGCCTCCTGAAAAACAGAAAGTGGCTGTGACACTTGTTGAAATGTTGGCTCTCGCCTTTCTAACTAGCCCACCGGTGCCCAAAACTACAACCAAAATACAAGCATCCTGTGTCTTGCTTTCATGTTGTCAAGCTACTTAATGAGGATTTAAGACCTGGGCAGGTAAACAACATACTGGGGCTCACCTCAGCAGTGCCCCGGGGTACGAGGATGCCAGACTGAGAGCAGCCGTCCTAAGGATCGCATCAAAATTGGGCTACCATGTCCAATGCAAACAGCGTAAACAGAAATTAGACTCCGACGTCACAAGCCCTCCCAGAGGATAGCTGCCACATCCCTGCACCACACACCTCAACCTTTCTGACTAGTCCAAAATTGTGAGATTGTACTTAGATCATTAATAAAATCACAACAGCGGCTCTGTCTGCAAAGATAGATGCTCCTCCAGGGAATGCGAAGATTGTCATTCGCTTCCATCAAGGCCCATTAAAAAAGCAATTGTCAGTAAAGTTGCTCAAAATTATGTATGTTCTGGGAACACTGTATAAAGTATTTTTGAAGTACCACGTTTAATTCTGAGCAGCTCTATATGAAACATGGTAAAAGCTAGCAATAAATCGCTATCATCAAAAATGCGTTTGTTTTGTATGAGGAGTTATTTTATCCATTCTGTATTCTGTTTGCATCAAAGTAGTAACACATTTGCAAAATGATCAATCAGGTTAAATTTAGAGGAAAAAGTGTCTTACGTAGACAGCGTTTGTCAGAACGCTTCCAAATTAGAACATAACAAGATTTTAAATCATGGAGTATCCAAATGCCCCATCATATATATATATATATATATAAATTATAAATTCATACCACTGTAATGTACCTAATTATATAAGGTCATTTCTTATAGAAAAGCACTAGTATAAAAGTTTCATGCAAGAACAGCCTGGCTGTTTATTAATTTAGTATTGCAGATGAGGAGCCCTCCACTGATTGTTATATGGACATGTATGCAACACACTCCTGCATTCCATAAAAGCAACCTACCCAGCTTACAAAATATTAACCAGCAATCAGAATCACAAACTGAATGGATCTCAAGGGTTAGTCCCTTCCTATACCTGTGCATAAGCCACCATCTCCCTCTCCCAGCACTTGCCTTCTGCTTACCTGTTTCCCTGGAAACCAACATTTACAATGAATGCTATAGATACACAGAGTAATTAGGCATCTTTTGAAGCAAACCTTCTAAGCCGTTTGCCGTCTCAGGAATGTTTTAACTTCTGGAACAGAGAATGATCTTGGTTTACAAAGAATATGAATGCAGCCCTCAGATGGACCAAGCTCAGAGCTACAGGGAGGGAGAATCTAAAGGAAAAAACCACCCTTGGACAGGTCATCACCAGAGGCAGGGAATGGTAAGTTTTGGCAGTGACAATCTAGATTTTGCTGGCTATTCTCCCACTGGGAGCAAAGCTAAATATCACGGTGAACCCCTAACGTACTATACAATGTGAGGAAGACATTTAAAACTTATTTCTAGAGGTAATTTTAAAAACTATGTGTGCTACATGCACACACCTTAACACACTTCTGTTTCATCAGGGTCTTATTTTCTCACAATCTATATTGCTAATGGCTACTGAAAGGCCCTAAAAAGTCAGTTGATGCTGAAGGAACCGAGCCAGCAGCTGTTAAAAACCTCTGCTTGGCCAATTTACACAATTAGTTTTGCCAAGATTTGGTGGGGATCTATCAACTTTCAAAGAACCAACTTAGACTTTGCTGAGCTCATATTAGCCAAATGGTACCTATTTATTAAACAGGGAGGTGCATTTGTAGTTTCCAAGGCAAGCTTTCCAAAGGCAAGCAATGCAAACTGGAAAGACACATGTATATATGTACGTAGATAGATACAGTAACAATACTTTTTATCTCCAGTGGACTCTATCCCATATCCTTTAGTTTTATGTATTTCAACTCTTTAGTGCTTTCATGTAAAGGCTTCGAGGCCCTTCCAAATACTGGCTTTAAATGACTAAATAATACCTTCAGCAAAAAACCCAAGTATTTTGGGATGAATATGATTGAAGCTACCCATTTACATCAACAAAATTTCAACTTTGCCGTGAACCAAGCACTTCACCAGCCAGTAAAAAGAACTACTTTTGCACATAGCAGTTAGGTAAAACTTTGACAAGTCTGGCATTAATGACGCAGAGAAACAGCAGATTTGTATTTAGTTCCTCCCTACCCTTAGCATCCAACTGGTACAATGGTAAGTAAAATTAAGTTTCATTACAATAACTAAGGTATCATATACAAACAGTTAAATACAGCCTTGCAGGGGAGAACTGAGTTTCCCCCGGCTGCTTGTTGGAGCCCTGCAAACACCAGGAGCAAGACAGACTTTTCAGTAAGTAATGTGGATCATCAGAACCATGTTTAATATGTCAACATAAAGCTGCTTACAAGGTACAGCCGACCGATGTCTGCTTTTATGGTTTGATCTTGCTCCACCCAAGACAAATTCAAAATTCCCAAGATAATTTTATCTCTCACATCAGATGAAGGTAATTGAACACTGAGACACACTATATATAAAACCCCAAAGCAATCATGGTTTTCCTACTGAACATACTGGGAAGAAGTCTATACCATTAACTATGCAGGGGGAAGAGATGAAGTCTTCTCTCACAAGACAGTTTTAATGCCTGCATTAAACCTGTTTAAGACTGAATTTACTTCCAGAATTTCAGTCCTTCACTTGCATGCTGGAATTGGGAGGTATGGCAGAAGGGGGGTCGTGGGGTTTTGCATCTTATGAAGAACAAAGGGAAGCAGCTTCAATACAACCTTGAAACAGACCTGCAGGCAGAATTGTCTTTTGTAAAAATTATATTCCTCTGACTACGATGTGTAAGTATCTGCTCTTATCTAATAAAAAGATCCTTTTGAAGTAAGTGGTTCAGTTGGCCTGTGCCAATGCTTGTGTTACTAACCCAGAAGAAAGGCCCACTGAATACAGTATGCAAAAGCTTTGTCTGATCTGTATCACTTTGAACCATAAAAGCAGCAAGAGTAAAAACAGAAGGGAAGCCAAGCGCTTAATACTGGACAGCGACTTTCTTCAAATCTCTTCTACTTTCTAATTAACTATAGTGAATCTACTATGTAATAGCAGTGTGTGTTAGGCACCTTTCCTGCATAGATAAGCATCCAGAAATTGAGAAAGTGCATTGGGGCTCAGCAAATAGAAGTAATGCTTTGCCTGCAATTTTAGTTCCTTGCTTTATAGGATTATTTGTGAAAGGAGACATAATTAAGGAAGTGTTTTGGGAGGATATCTAAAACCAATATGAAATATACATAATTCCAGGTTATCACCCAGCAGAAACAGCAGAAAGTTAGTTAAACATCACTTCTTTCCATTTGCATGTTATTTATTATAAAGCAAGCAAACAACACTGTAAATGAAAGTCCAAAGATTATCTTTATAGTTTTCTAAAAATCAAGGATTTAGAAGTTATCTGAAAAATTTATACCAGGCACAGCTAAAGCACGTACGATTTTTTTAAAAAATGAATTTTCAAAAGTTTACAGTTGATTTTATGGTAGAAAAACGCAGAAGGACCACTAAAGCTATTTAGTTGCTTGAAACAGATGTAAAGGGTAAGTTTGTCTAGAATTTGGTCAGCATTTCTTAAGTGGCCTTCTATTTTTATAGTGTATTGTAATTGCTGAGATGTTGTCATTCATAGAATAGCAGCCATCATTCACTCCGGTATTTATAAAGAATTCATAGTGGCAAACTCTTCAGATACTCTGGCATCATTCTGAAGCATGAAGAATTTCACGATGGTCTTTTGGACAAGCTTTTGGGAAGAGTTCGGAACCTTATTTCCAGTGCATTAAGCACAAAGGTGAGGTTTTTTTTACGTATACTTTTTTTTTTTTAACCTTCAAGTTTCTTCTATCTTTAGCCTTTAGGGATGTGAAATCCTTCAGCTTTTTCAGAGAGGTTTGTGCATCACAACGGACAATGGTGCACCCTTGCTTCCCTGCTTAAAGACAGGGGTAACTATTTGCCTAAAACCTCAGTCAAAGAGGCTACTGTTCTACTGAGCAAGTCAGAAATACGAATCCAGGAGATATTATTTAATTCTGCAATATTTGAGAACGCTTGCTTAGATTTGCAGAAGTACTACATTGCTTAACACAGAATTTTACCAAAAGGAATACAGACCAAGTAATCCTTGTTCTGGATTATCTTTCTGAAGAGTTCCTGCAGATTAAGTATACACAGAATATTATGTTACTGAATGCAAACCTAGCCATTCTGGAATTAGCAAATAATTTTTACACACTTTACATGTGATTACGCCTAATGAATAAGTAAACACACATTTATGATGTAGAGATGTTATGGTTCAAAAAAGCAATACAACATCTTTCAGCTACCTTTTCTTAAAACCCTAATATGCTTGTGCATAAGTAAAGCCCTTAGCTTGCTTGGATAGACTCTCACTGAGACGTGCCGATGGTGCTAATTCAGAGCAGAAAACGCTCTTATTCCAGGCCACTGCAGTGAAGTGACATTTACCTAATGCAGCTATAAATTTCCTGATAATTAGTGGGCAGCTGACAGTGATGCAATCTGACTAGTGCAGCAATGCCAGCCTCAAACTAGCTCTCCAACACCCACAAGTTAATCAGATTTAAAAACAAAAATTTCTAAAATTCCGAATAGTGCAATGGCTCAGAGACAAAGGCTGGTGCGTGCCACTAAGCTTAGACCAGTTGCTGTGATCTTTTAATGTTCCAGACACTAACGAGATGTAGCTCCCCCTTACACTCAACAATTTTTCAAGTCAAAAATCTCATATGACTTTTCACTTAGTGATATGTAATCAACATTTCCTGACTTCTATAAAACTGTGGAGTAAATTTAGGTAAATGCACATGGCTAAAATGATGGAATTTTAAGGTGTACAAAACAGTATCTTCAAAAATAATCAAAAGTTACTTTTAAAATTTTACAAGCCTTGGAGAATCCTTAGCCAGTTTTGAAAGTTTCTGATGTCATTCGGGTTTCCAAAGCTAAGTAGTTGAGCAATTACTTTAAAAAGCTGGCACCAAATCACACACTATCTTTCACCTATCGTGAAGTGCACAGTCCCCAACGTTGCTTCATTCTATGTCACTACCATACAAAATAATTCAGTTTGACAAAATGATATTAAGGAACCTTCATTTTTGTTTTCTTTTTCAAACCTAATGCTGGAAAATGTTTACATTCTAATACTTTGGAAGTATAAGACTTGTTAAATAGTAGCCTTAGATGTCCTAGTACAGTAAGTTTATTCAACACTGCAAGAACTACTATGGAAGTTGTAAGTAGATTCTCAGACAGAGAGAAAACACAGACCCATCCTTTAAAATACTTTCTCAAAACAATCTTTGACCTTTTAGGTGCATCATGAACAAGGCCAGTCAATCAGAGAAAACCTTTCTCCTTGTTCTTTTCTTGGATGAACTGTTTATCACACTATTTTAGAAAGAAAAAGAACCTTTCTCCATGATAGGTTAGAACACTGTTCTAAAGCAAAGTGTAAGATAAAATTTCATGAGAAAGTTAATTAGCGTTTGGAAAGTACCCTGAAGTTGCTGCTGAATGCAAAGGGCCAACCACACATTCTCACTGCTCAGGAAGCGTTCAGCTCACTGCTTGTTTCCGAAAGGAAGGGAAAGATGACTGCTAGCAAAGCTGTAAGGATGACACAGGAAAGCTTCCCACATTCACTTACGTTCCCATCTCTGTGGTGTTCATCAGACTTACTTGTCTGAGATGCAAGATCACAGTCACAGTTTCCCAACTGCGCTTTACTTTTGGTTTTGCCTATCGATTTTGGGCAATCAAGCTCCGCAAGTAGTGATTAACAGGTCACGCTCTACCTGGTAGCAAGTGGAGTACCACAGGGGGCTGTCCTGGGACCTGTCCTCTTTAATGTCTTCATCACTGAATGGGAAGAAGCAATCAAGCACACTCCCGTCACGTTTACAGACGACACCAAATTGGGAGGATGCGTCAAACTGCTCGAGGGCAGGGCAGCCAGAAACCTGGTGAAACTCAACAAGGGCAAGTGCAAAGTCTTGCACCTTCGAAGAAAGAGCCCCATGCAGCAATGTCGGCTCCTGTTCAGAAACTGCCTCCTGCACCACACCTGGTCAGGGCGCAGAGAGCAAAGGTGCATCGGGCATGCCAGCGCAGCTCCGTGCCAGTCACTGCTTCTTGAATAAATACTCCTACAGTGGATGTATCTCCTCTCTGAATGAACAGCATCGGCACATGAACACAAATCTGACAAGAAAGTAACTGCAGAGATTAGGATGGATTTTAATAGGCCTACCTGATCCCTGCATGCATAACACAAACACCAATAAATCCAGGGCACGTTTCTCCATGTACTCAGCTTTTTTCATCCATGCACTAATTATAGCCCATGATGATCTTTAAAAATGGAAAAACCCACAGAATTTAAAAAACTACAATAGGGTGAAATCATTACGTTTATTTTTGTTTTGAATTCCTAGTTAATAGAAGTGTTGGACCATCCAGATCCTACCAATATGCTTTTGAAATCTGTCTTTAGTTACAGGTCCAACACTAGATAGGAACTTTCTGACCTCTCTCTGATTTAAAACTTGGTTGTAAGCATTACTTTTTGCCATTCTTTTTCCTTATTAAAAAGGGCAGTGTGGAAAAAAGATGATTAAAGATATCAAACAAACACCAAACCTCATGTGAATGGACTGTTGGAAAATAAAGTACGATTTAATGACGTGAGAAATTAGATGAAACTGTCAAGTTTAAAGAATCTTAAAATGGTTAACAGGTCAAAACATAAAAACTTCTTTATGTATAGAGTGAATATAAAGGGAACATGGTAAGTATCTGCCAAGGGTTAATTGCAACCCTGCATGAAAAGCAGTTAACAAGTGAGAGTTAGAACACCCAGGAGGAAAAGAAAAATTTTTCCAGTGCCATGAGAAATAAACAACAAGGGGGAAATATTTCCTTTGGCCACTGTTACCTCCTCTCCAAAAGCTCAGAGGAGCAGTGGGAATGCCAAGGCCTGGTTTGCTCTTGACTCCCTCCGAAACATTTGTCTTCATTACCACTCTTTTTAATCAGGGCTCCTTCATGAGTGTTTCTGCTCAGCCCCCAAGGGGCAACTCTCGGCTGCGATAAATCAGCATCCATACCGCAAGTCACTAATCAGCACTCTCAGGGAAAGAATAACAGCAAAGTGCAGACCACTAAAGGCTTGGAGAAACCTGAAGGCTTAGTGGCCTCAAGGAAGAACGGCCTACATAAAAATAATAAGTCAGTGAACCATCACTACCTTCTAGGCTTAGCAGGACTTGCATTTGGAGAAATTATTTAAAAGGCTCTTGCACACAAATTGTTCTCACTGTATAAAGGGTACTTTATTGATAAAGAGGAAACGTGCTATCACCCTTGAGCTTGGTTCGACTAATTCAGTGTATTTCACTTCTGCCTCCTGCTAGAAAGCATTCAAGGAAACAAACTTGGTTATGGATACCTAGTGCTGCTGTCCTACAATTTCTGGAAAAAAAGATCAGTACATAATGAAATTGAAAGAATAGGAAAGGGAAATCGATAGAAGATAACACATTCCCAAGAAACCTCCTACATTATTGCAATGGAAGACGAAAGCATTTTGTCTGTTTCTTTTGTTTTAAAAGGTTATTTATAAACACAACTGAACAGATGTCACCTTAAGAGGAAAATATCTGCATAGGTTATCTGTACTCACGACAATCTCCCTGCATCTGATCCCTTTAAAATGACTGCATAACGTTCCAACTGCAGAAACAATTAGTATTTCAATAGTCATTATTATTCCTTAAAATTGTCCAAATTCCCAAGTCTGCATCAATGCTTGCCAAACACATCACAGAAAAAAAGGTGAATGCACACCCAAAACCTTTCTGCTTTTTCCCCCAAGCAGCTTGGATGCCAGCACCACTATGAAATAACTGTGAGCTGTAAAACCGTACTAAGTATTGGCATCCAAATTAGCAAACTAAGCATCCTCCTATCCAATAGCTGTTAAACAAAAATCCCAGAGCAAGCTTTTCCAAAACCACAACTGCAGCCATCCACAATTTTTTCCTTGTTAAGACTCATCTCTATGGTACCTGGAAACCTGGCCCATGTAGATAAAGCAATTATGGCCATACATGGAAAGATCACAGAAAAAGAAGAATCTTCCACCGTTCCTACTTCCAAAGCTCAGGAAGGTCCAGAAATCACATCCACCCAGTGAGCAGACTCCAGCACTGAAATTGAGCATTACTGTAGAAAAACCTTCTACAGTCCTAAACCAACAAACCAGAATTATTTACTGTTGTCTACTTTTTTTTTTCTTGATGTTTTGGACTATATAAACTGTAGAACAGATTCAGTTATAGCTGGGAGGTAAAGAAGGGCACCTGCAAATGCTTCTACGTGGCCCAAATTTTGAGGTCTCTTGCATGTGCTTCACTGCCTGGTATTTCTGTGGCAGGATGTATAGCCATAGCTAAGCCAGCTTCTGTGTCTCATACAATGGCAGTTTTAACACAGCTTTGGATTCTGAGTTTAACTCTGATTTAAATTAAAAAAGGGTAATGGTCCTGTGCTTTAGCAGCAGTAGGCTTCGTTGCTTTGCAAGCATCCCATTAGCAGAGGGCCTCTGTCAGGTTAACTGGCTTCCTCGCGACCCGGAGTGGCAGGACCCAGATCACTTTGCACATGACCTCTGCCAAACTATTCATAAAGCAACAGAGAACACTGCTGGGATAGATAGAGCAGCTTCTGACTGAAGGTTTAATCCCGAATGCCAAACAGAGGGGAAAGGAAAGAGATATAACCTTTGCTATTAACTCATCATGAACTTCTGAAGGGTTCTAGGCTCGCACTCAGGTTTATTACACTTAAAGGGGTTACCGTGAGCAACATAAAAACATTTACTACTTCACGTTAATCAAAATACAAGTAAATAATCTGCGAATTGTGTTTACTATTTAATATGCATTTGAATTTAGAAGTTATCTGGGTAGCTAATTTCAGACTGTTAAAAGGAGCATACGGTATTCAGTTTAGAGAGACACAATCTGCTTGAAAGTCAAATCTTTTGAGCGCTATAAATAGGTGGTTTAGTAAAGTTGGAGACGGGTTATATTAGAAGAGCTGCTAAACCAGAGCATGGAATGTAACAAAAATATTCTCTACATCAATCGTGCTCCTTTACTTCAAAGAATTCAATATACTTCAGTGTTCCTTTCTCAAAGATGAAAATTGTCATTTAAGTTGTCTGGTCCCACTCCACTTAAATGATCCTTTAATTTCCTTTCTTATTTCTAAGCCCTCAGGTGGCTAGTGCAATGCTATCTGGCCTTGGTTGCATGTAAAGTTCACAGCTCCTTGCCTGATCTCATGATCCTCTCTCAAAACAGCACTTTCAGAAGCGTTTCCTGTCTAGCTCTGCCTTGCGTGATGTGCTCCTTGGCTGAATCAGCTGCCAGACTAAATCCCTTTCGTGGAAAGCTGTAGAAAACTCGGCGCGGCCCCTTCCCCCTCCACCTAGGGCCTGACATCCGGAACTGACTTAGGAAGTACTATAATGGTTACCAAATTTTTGGGAACTGCCTTAGCTTTTCTGAGCTAAACATATGTTTAGTACAGGCAGCATCCACCGTCACCACTTGACCTTATGGCAGCCTTCAAATTGCTGATTTTTCTTTTTTTTTTTCCTTGAAAAAACAAGAAAACTTTTACCAGATAACACATGATGTAAATGCAAAATTATGTTGTGAAATGACTGCAAACATGCTGTTTTCCAGATGTTTGACGAGACAGTAAAGAAACAGCACAAAGAAGGGTCAACAGTTTCCGTCAGAGACTCTGCTGGGTTCCACATGAAAAAAAAAAAACCCAAACCCCAACATTCAGATCTCATAAATTCAAGGGACTCTGCGCAGCTGTCAAGCTATTATACTTTAGAAATAAAATGCAAGGTTCCTCTGTCATCTGCCAAATTTCACTCCATCGATAGATGGTTAAAAGACGTTTGACTGTTAACATTCTACGAATTTCCTAAAACCATTATTACCTCAAATGAAAGGGACTGCCTGGGAATCGCTGCTCCTGGTAAAAGCTATCTGAGGTAAGCAGGGCTGCATCCTCTGTTTGCTTATAAATACAAATCTTCCCTGAACTGCACGAAAACAAAACTTTGCAGGAGAAAACTATCAAAAAGAATTGGAAGAAGAGATGAAAGAAAATAGTAGCTGCCAGGCACTTCCCCTTATCCCCACCACGCCAAGAATGACCAATGCTATTGCCACAAGGAATATCAGCTTTTATTTTTCATCTAATCCCCCAGCTGGTGTCAGAAGGACAGATCACCATGCTGATCATGAACACTGCTACCAGCATGCTGCAGAGAAGTGGACATCTTTGCATGAATCCATCAGGATTGTCGGGGCTGGAATTTTATTTCTTTCCAACTCTGCTTCCTCTCTCAGGACACAAACCCATCCTTTTGGACGAGACCATCAGGAGCAGCGATTACAAGACTACTCTTCCTATTCTTTTCTCTGGACCCCTTTTCCACTCGGGCAATTTTTACTGAGTACATTACTTGTGATGGGCTGGGTGATACTTTTTACAGAAACTGGATGAATTAATCTTAAATTTCTGCATGTTTCTACAGAGGAAAACCACCATAATTTACAGACAGCTCTGCCAAAATGGATACTATGGTTTCAAACCTGCTTATTTGTTAGCATGTGATCCACTCAATGCAGGATCACTTCAAATGCCTTTTAAAGACACGTGGCTTAGTCTTACCCTGTGATATTTACAAGGCCGCCTGCAGCTTCCTCACTCAGCTAAAGGGAGTACAGTCAGGGTCCTGCATGGAAACCAGCACAGGCAGGGATTACTACAGCCTGTATGCAAACTCACATCCTGCAACCAGGAGGTTCTGGATGCAAGAAAAGACACCCCATGAAGATGTTCTACACAAGGATACCGACCAGTGTGATTATAGTGAATTATGGTATATCTTTATGTGAAAACGACACCACTGAAAACATTTTAACTCCAGACAGAGCATGCATCTGTGGAGCTACTCTAAAACTGCTTATTCTAGTCTAGCTGCACCAATCAATTCCCCTGCAGACAAACCCCAAGCCTACAATGAATTAATTCACTGTATTCAGCAGCAAGTAATAGCCAGTAGTTGGCAGCACGGTCCCTCTACCTCAGACACATGCCTTGGGAGTCTCCCCTGGCTGGCAGAAAACTGCATCTAATGGTATGTTAAGATCATCTTTGTTCTCCTTCTGTGCAGTAATCGGGATAAAAAGTTAGTGTGCTCTGCCTGCCTCACTGTCATAGCAGGATACTCTTCTTCCAGGAAAGCCTGACAGAAAAGATGAGCTGGATTTCCCTGTGTTACTGACTCAATAAAATCCCTGGCTTGTCTTTCTCCGTGTTATTACAGCATTAAAATACATACTTACTTTTATTTACAGTGAAGGAAATAATTCATTTGGTTGTGAAAGAGTTAATAAGGAAGAAAAATCACACACAGTGCGTGTTAAAGGTTAGAGGAATAATCAGTCATTTGAAAAACACTACATAAACATTTTTCCGGATGCAATTTTCAGTCCAAGGATACATTTCCCAGTAGAAATCAGCAGCTAAAAAGGAAATCATTTAGTCTCCATAAGTGCCAAATTGTATCCTGATTTTTCCTGGTCTGGCTCGACTTTCAAAACTAGTGGTTCAACTTCTGCAATCTTTCACCCAATGACTATATAAACACATCCTTATAAGACAGACATAATCCTTGGGTGGGCCAATTTATGTTGGATTATGAAAATACTTAAAGTACAGAATCGTATAATGACTGTTGTCCTTTGGTTTTCACTAAACGGAAAAAAGCCCCTGCTAATACAGACAGTCTACACTGTTTCAAAAGGCAATCTGCGACATTCTTCTTTTGCAACTGTGTCAACATCTTTTGAAAGTAATTAGGTACCACTAAATTTATTATTTAGTTATCACAAGCTCTATTTTAATGACACCTAATGTGACACATATCTATTTTGAGCTTTCACATGCAAGAAAAAAAAGAATCTCTGGCAAATTGTCTGCATATCAACGTGGTGAGTTACCGCACAGCGCGAGCGTACGCTGTACCGCACAATTGGAGTGAATTAAGTTGTTACGCACACCAGCCAGAAAAACAATTCTCACTCTCAAAAATACTTTGGCTACTCTCTGTTTGGTTAAAGGTTATATAAATAGTAGCTTTCAGAAGGATAAAACAATCTCCATACAAAGCAAACAAATTCATTTGTAATTTATTGCTGTCTGATACACATATACACATACCCATGTATAAATGTATACTTCCAAAAAATTATCTGTTCCTGTTCATTTATACTTTCAGCAATGTAACTAAGAAACAATGGAAACTTTTATTCTTCGTGGAAAGGTAAATTCTGTTTTTTCGCTTCCCTTCTGAAACTCTAGAGTTTTTACAGGCAACTACAAAAGTCAGCATGCTAAAGCCAACAGTATCCTATCTTCAACACTTACCATGTGGTAGAAGAGAACTTTCCTTTTCCTCCAATGTATAAAGTTATGTGAAAGAAGACATTTTTCTAGTCTATAGAGAGTAAAGAATAAATTATAGTGATAAGATCTGGAAAAGTTTCGTTGGAAGTTAAGAGATTTTCACATCTGTGTCTACACATCCATGTCTTGGGAATAATGTATCTCGAGTACCAGTCACATAAAAATGCAAGAAATTGTTCTTCTCTCAAACGTAGCAAAACCATTCATTGTACTTATGTCTATCTACACTTTGACTGGTAGCTTACAACAGTGATCTGAGCTAGCAAACTAAAATGTTTTCCCCTAATTTAAAATACTATTTAATGTGTGTATGCATTAAAAAATACATAAATACTAACATATACACAACTTAATTCACCATGACATTATTCCCTTTTTGAGCTTGAATAAGTTAATTTATTCATGCTGTTCAAACATAAACTGAGTGATACTGCAGTGGATCTGCATGTAGTACCACAATGAGCCTGATTTATATCCCTAAAGTCAATGACTACCTTTCCTTCAGTTTCTTAGGGCTTTGGATTCACCTCCACTACTTTTCCAGGCAGATTCTCACATTGTGTTATGAACAATAGTCCAATGTCATGTCAACAACATCTGAGAAATTGCTCCTCATTTATTTAAAGTGATAATGGTACAGCCCTTCACAAACCTCACACAGACCTCTTGCAGAACAGTTGCATACATCATACAACAGGAATACAAGATATTGTACTGTTTGCAATGCTTTCTTGAAGCTTTCTGTGTCAGCTCAAGATAAGAGAATAACTGAAAAAAAACCCCAAACCAAAAAACGTGCAGCCTAACCCTTGTATGAACACTGTCGTCTTTTATAATATAGCTACTCAGGTAACAAACACAATGTACACCTTAAGACACCATTCCACAGTTTTACTCCCATGAAACAAAAAGAAATAGAATGAAATAATTTAAGCCATTAAGACTCTAACACTTTTCTCTGGTTGCCTAGTACAATTCATGATCTATTTCAAAGGAAGATTACATTACGAACCCCTAATTCACACAAATAATAGTAAAAAACCCCCCATATTCCACAAAACAGTTGAGACTAACCACATAAAACACACTGAGGTCCTCCAACTATGAGGACTTAAGTGCCATTCGGTGCGAGTATCTCAGATGCACACTTTATCCTACTTTTTGACAGGACAAAGCATTCAAACAGATTCCATAGGGCAGAATGGCACCAGACTTACTAAGAAAGCCCCAGTACCTCTTTGAACCATAAAAGAAAAGATTTTGTTTAAAATCAAGAATTTCTGGTTGACATATTTCACATTCCTTTCTGATTTAAAACAACCTGCTATGAAAGCTACCATTATTTAAAAGTGAAGAAAGAAAAGGGAATTTGCCCCATTTCTCCCCACTCCTCACTTTGCTATTGTCCCGTGTATCTATTTCCAGGAAGCCATATTCATTAGGGTTAATCTGCCTACTAAATGAATAAACAAAGGATTTCTCTGTCACTGAGAGGCCAGGTGAGCCGATATCATCTTCTAACACAGAAGATCATCCGCACAAATACAGCGCAGGAAATTACCTGCTGCAATCCCACACCTGGGATCATTTGGCAAGTAGCTTAGAAATGTTGAGTAGATGACTGAAATCAAACTAATTATATATTTTTTTTAATGCAGATCTTCTATCAGCAGAAAAAAAAGGCCTTTCTAAAAAAGTGATGCAAAAAGGTCTCAAATATCTTAGCTTACTATGCTTACTAATATTTCAGAAAATTTCCTCATACGAAAATGTTATACAGACTCGTATAATTAAAGTATAGTGCTTACTTACTAATGACATTTACCTGTGGCGCTCTAGCAGTGCCCACGCTGCTGCACACTGCAAAAACATAAAAGTTTACAAATTGTTGCCATAAGAACCTAATGAAAGATACAGGAAAAAAAGGATCTAATCGAGCCGCAAGAAATACTGACACAAATACAGCACCTAATATAGTAATATAAACCTACGCACGTAACTCCTTGCACAGACCTAACTCGAACTGCTGTTAGTTATCACATTTCTGGTAGACATCACAGCAGACTTAAAGCTTCAGAAATGTCCTGCAGGTTTTGAGAGCTGACACCTGAAGGGTGAGCTTCTTGTGTAGAAGCAAATACCAAGAGGCATTACAAGTATGAAGAGCGGTTGAGGGTAATTACCAAAAAACCCAAAGATGAGATAGGAACAAGCATTCAAATGCTTAGATGCAAGTGTACAAACCTTGCACATGTTATGGCAGAAGAGGAACCAACACAGGGATTGAGAACTACAGAAAATGCTGTGACAATGGAGGAAGATGTGCTCAGCAGCTGCAATTGGGACTGATGGAGACAAGGGGTAATTCCGAGCATCAAGGAAATGAATGGGGGAGGTCACAGGATTCAAGAAAAGAAAGGAGTCACACCTGGATAGAAACATGTAGGCACGAAACCTGAAGTTCACAGCTCAGCAATGCTATGGAGGAAGAAAGGCCAGGATTTGAAGCTGGCCTGGATGAATGGTGCTCCCAAAGCTACACAGCAAAAGGTCCCTTCCCTCCCGCAAACACGGATTCTTTTTGATGTTCCTTACACAGCGAGCAAGAAGAGATAAATTAAAATTGAGAACCTAGAGAAGTCTTTGATCCTATTGCCTGGAAATATGTATAAGAATATTTTCTCCAGACACACTTTTGCTATATATGGAAACCAAATGCTGACTAATCATATAAACCTTATGGTGCCTAAGCACAGCTGTAATCTGCAGCAGAACACTGTCACAACAGCAAAGGAAAATGTGGAAAACTAAGAAGTTAGCTGTGGTGCTGAGAAAGAGGAGAAAACGGTGATCAAAGGCACTGGAGGCCAGATTAGACAAGAGGGAGACTTTCTAGCTGGTTAGCTTTTAAGATACAAGTGACATATTTATGACTTATTCTTGTATTACTGAACTTTAACAGTCCAAGTAATGATTATCCATTTTCCAAGTTTATAGAGAAATGATTCTATATGAGACCTGCTGACTCAGGACAACGGTAATAGGATACAAAAGTCTGAATTTCAGTTTATTGGTTTATAGATAGCACCAGTTGGTAGTGATAGAACCATTTAGAGCTGTTTATCGAGACATGCCACGCATCTTGGTTGGGAACAGAGACCAGCTGAAAAAGGGGAGGCAAGAGTTGTAACCTGCCTGCTTGGCCTTATGTTTCAGGCACGCACAGGGATGGGGCATGGACAGAAGCACATAAGTGGCATCGGCACTCACGGTGACCGCCGGGGGACAGCACAGCTCAGCAGCAGTTGGGGGCAGCCTGGGCTTCACTGCTCGAGTGTGGCAGGGGACTATGGGGACTTTTATTTCTACAGGTAATCCTTAACCTCTGAAATGACACCATGATAATCTGAAGAAATGGAACCAATTTCCCTTTAAAAGGACAAAGCATACGGAATTTGTACATTCTTAAAGGGATTTCAAGTTATGGGAATGGGATTATATCAATCCCCAAACATCAAGATGGAACCTCTTGGAACTTTTTTTAAAACTTGCATTCTTGGCTGCTAAGACTTTGTGCTGGTGCTTTTATGTTAACGGAAGATTGTGGAAATACACAAATCCCTTTTGCTAATGACTGAACGTCAGGAGAGAACATATAATATCAATAAATCTACTTAAAAATGGGAGTAACATTTCTGAGTAAATCAACCTCAAGATAAACCTTTACAATGCTACTATTTTATCGTTAAATCACTTTGATCAAATCATATTCCTTTAGGATACATTAGTCAACATGAGTGACCACAGCATTTAGGGAAATGACTCTACTGCATGCGTGAAAATCCAGTGGTCTTCCCACAGTGTAGTTTGGAAGTCCACGTTATCTTGGTCACACCGATCATCTGAGGAACATCTCGCCAAGCTACCACTGGCACGTGACCACCTTACACTCGCTTTCCAGTGGCATATTAAAGATACCACCTAAGTACCAGATAACTAATACAGATAATTGTTGTTCATTGTGAAATTTGAGGGTAAGGCAATATGCAATACAGAGTATCGCAGCCAGCATTTCTTACTGGAGTTCATCAGTCATTTACTGAATCCCCAGTACAAGCAATGGGAGAAATATGGACTCGAAGAACAGCATCGCTTCTTGCTTTTCACTTATCTTAAAGTGCTCATCAGTATGGCATACCTAATTAATGCTTTCAATAGGTGTTAAAAATTCCTACACTGTAATGCATTATGAACAGGCAAAGACAAGTGGCTATAGTTTAGAAGCACAAAGGTGAGATAATGGCCTTCCGCATCACTGAACTGTCAACCTCATTTAGCATAAACCATGGCATCGGGAGATTTCAAATCATACAGCCGTTTAAAAATATATAGAATGTTAAATTAAATGACAAACATGGGACATGTCACCTTTTAGAGGCAGAAATGTAAAACCAAAGCATATGTTCTCCAAATGTATTTGCTTCAGGATCAGCAATATTTTTGTAACCTCATTAGTTTCTTGACTTGGTTTTAAACATGGAAGGATGGATATACAAATAAGTTACAGGTCCTCCACGTAATATCCTCAATTGTAAGTCAATCTTTACTAGAAAATAAATGAAGAACTCTGGGTTTAATGCTTACAGAGAGTCTGGAAGGTGAAGACAATGAGGAAAAATTTCTGCAGGCTCTTAGGGATGAAAGTTACTCTGTATTTTGAGCCCTGAATCTGAGAGGCATGTGTAAATACCTAACTTTCAATTCTGCATTTACAAACAAATCCTGTGGCCTCTACGTGTGCCGAACTTTCACTGACAACCCCAGAAGTCCCACGTGGTTAGCACGCAGAAACAGGCCCAAGCTCAGCCACCCTGATCGAGGGCCAGCCGATGTCTGCAAGCAGTTTATCTGTCTCTGCGTGGCACGAAGCCTAAGCTAATAAACTGTAGCTGGCTCCATGCAGAGCTAGCTCGGGTCTCGGCACCGTGGTCTTGTCACCGCTACAGCGGGAGAGTGCTGCAGTGAGACCGCCGGGCAGCTCTGCAGTGAGCCAGCCCACGGGCGGCCGAGCCAGGGCTGAGGAGAAGGTGACAAACCCCACTCCCGAGCATCATTTGGGTATGTCTGCACAGTGCTTCGGCTCTCCCGCTACCCTCGACCGCCCAGCTCCCCGGCCCCCTCGTAAAGGGAGGGCGGACTGTGCGTACACCCTCACCTGCATTAGAGGCTGCTACCCATCTGACCTATCCCTGTACTTTAACCGCGTTACATCGCTTTAGAGCACGCGTTCAGCACTTCATGGCATGCACAATCTTTCACTGAAGTGTTATTAAAAGGCTACAACTAGGCCAATAAAGCTGAATTTTATTTGTCTACTCATAGCAATGGGGAAGTGGTGCCTGCTGATGACATTAAACAAAACATCACACCCACAATTCAAATTCTTTTTCAGCTACCCGCTATATAAGCGGTTCAGTTAAAAGCTGCCAATTTAACAATACAGCAGGGTAGCGCTGAAAAGTAGTGATGTCAGGGTATTACACCAGGTAGAGCTGGTGCCCCTCTACCCTCCCATCCTCAACCCCCATCAAAAAGGATTTTATAGCATGAGGAATATTCGATACTGCCTAACGATCAACAGTTAATAGTCTCACTGAGCCCTAATCCAGGGCATCTTTAAGCACATGCTTGCACATTCTCCTGAGAACCTGCTTCAATAAGGACAGATTCTCTTTCTTTGCAGGCTCTGTAGGACTAGCACAAACCAACGGCAGTATACAATTCTTTTTTTTTTTTTTTTTGCAAGCTAGATTCCCAAAGTTTCAGTCACATGTTTCATTGGAGAGAAAGGAAAAGGCATCAGCAAAACTTTGAAATAAAATCGTGAAATAGTGAAGCACTGCTCGCAGTTTAGCTTATTGTGCATGAAAGTTTAAAGTTTGCTTTCAACCTCAGTTTTCAAAACATGCTGTCATTCACTATAATATGGGTTAAAAATAAGAGAAAGCAAAGATGAAATGTAAATGATTTAAATGCATGCATATGTTCTTTTGTAAAATGCATAATGCATCTGCAAGGTTTTTCCTCATATTTTGGACACAAATCAAGGGGGAAATGGTTCACTTATGATACAGTGAATTTTTTATCTAACTTCAGTGGTAAAATGTACTTCCATGTAAGCATTTCACTGTATACTGTTTGTTGCTGTTGTTTTGGTTTTCTTTTGGTTTGTTTTTTGTTTTTTTTAAAGCTTAAATAGAAACACCAAAACCAAAAGACTAACATAAGAATATTTCTTTTCTTCTCCAAATTCTTTCACAGCAACTTTCTGCTTGTTAAAAAAAATCCACTAGCAACAGAAACAACCTTGTAAATGATCTATGGTCAATTACTAAGTTTGACATTCAATCAAAAGTAAGTTTAGAGAATGTTATGCTTACTTGTAAAATATATTTTAAGTGACAGTCAAACAGTACAGCACACAGTGATTTCCTCAGCATTCATGCTGTAAACAACATAGGTGAAAGTCTGAAGAGGTACTTTTTCAACTAATGCAAATTCAGTTCATGAAAATTGGCCTGGTAGCAAAGAGCTAGGAAGATCCTTACTACAACAGTGGCTTCTACTGCTTTTCTGTATCAACGCAAAAATACGTATGTACTATCTTTCTAGAGGCCTCCTTTCCTGGAGTGATAGAGTCAGGACTTTTTGTAGGGTCCTAACATTAGAAGAGGCTACAAATATTACAGAGTTTCCAGTTCCTGCACTGCTTTTCTCCCATCGATGGCACTACAACTTTGAGCAAAGGAAAAGTAAAGCAAAACACAATGACAGAGCCAGTTACTAAAACTAACGCTCAAACCCAACCAGATACTCACGAGCAAGCATTTGGCCTCTGTGCCAAAGCCTAGCAAATTCTATGAATTATCCAGAAATACAGGTGGGCTGTACACAGCCAGGGCCAGCTGCATCTGGGACAAAAGCCCAGGCAAGCGAGCGCGTGTAGGTCCCACTCTCTCGGAGCACATGTGAGCTCAAGGGAAAGCAGCTGTGCTGGACACCCCTATAGGTATTCTACACAGCGCACCCGGCACAAGAGGCACAAACGGTTGCCCGCTGTTGCTGGAGGGAAATATCAGGCAAGAGAGACTTGGCAAGCCTGAGATTTCAGAAGAGGAGGGCCTGCACCCCACTTGACCCGGGGACATGGGATTTTTGATAGGACTATTACAATCAGAGAGCTTATAAAATGTATTTGGAAAGGCTTTTGTGTTGGTTTTGGGATAGCATATGAAGGCCCCAGGAATCCACTCTGAGGCCTTAAATCTGTGGCCAAACTCCAGCAAAAACCATATGTTAGTCATATTACCACCTTTTTCTTTTCCCTGTTCTTGCTCCATTTTAAGGGACCACGCCCTGCGCAGTAAACGAAAGACAGCCTCAGGGCAATAGAGGCTCATATACCACTTCTCTTATCTGGAGAAATCCTGTGCTAATGATGTGAATAATCCCAAGTCTGCTTTCTGTCATTTACTGACTGTGACCTGCTTGTTTTCACCTTTACAAGGGGAATAGCACCAGAAGGTTTATGTACGCAAAGTACTTGGCTTTACATGCTCCCTCTAAGACTCTGCTTTCTTTTTGGAAGGAGGCGAGCCCCGGGCAGGCTGTCCCCAGCAGCCAGCAGTGGTCAAGACTGTAAGAGATCTCCTATTTGCAGAGCCCCCACAGCTGGAGGCACTGCCAGCGACTCTGTACTTGCACACGATAACTGGCCGAGGAGGCAGATGGTGACAAACAGGGGCTCCTTTCACCCCACGCTCCCCTTCCCGGCTCACCCCACACGTCGCCTGCTCTCTGTGGCAACTGCTTGCTGGCACCAGCTTTGGCTTTTTGTAGCACTCCACCCATAGCTAGAGTACTAACCGGCACCCAATTTAGCTTTGGTTCTAATAAAAAGTGAAAGTTAAAAGCAACGCAAGCAGCAGATAAAGCACTATTAAAAACTTGGCTGGAATCATGCCAGGGATCGCGTCCAAGGCAGGGGGAGGAGCCAAGACGACCGCAAGCCGATGGATATTTCACGGCATTGGATAATTAAGAAAAACAAAATATTTTCCATCTGTTTTTTTACCCCTTACGTCATTGAGGCCATAAAATATATACAAGTAAGTACCAAAGGCTATATTTCAACATAGATATAAATACTTATTTCCAGCAGAGAACATCCTTACTTCAGCAAGAAGGCAGGGCGAGGAGGCTGTGATTGTAACACCTTCAAAATATGAAACTCCACCTTAAAACAGATCAAATGCCTGGCTAATCTATCATACCAAAGAGCTCAGTTTTATATGGTATATACCTAAACACACACTTCTGCTCACTCATCCATATTACACTCTTAACGAACAATAGCTAAAACCTGCCGATTTTGGATTAACAATGGTGAAAATAGGTGCATATGCTGACATTATATTTAAAAAAAAACCCCAAACAAAACATGTGAGGACTTATGCTCTTGTTTAAAGCTATTTCCGTATAGATCCAGATATAGCCTATGTAGAGAGTTTCTGTAGAGTCTTTCCACCATGACCAGTGGGTTGGACCAAATGAACTGAAATCAGACATTCAACCTGTGGTGATTTACAAAAGAACGAGTTTTTGTGGCTCTGGAAATATTAAGAAGTGTCAAACATTTCATTATTACGTAGTAAAGTATTATCCACAAAACAACATATTATCTGTAGTATGAGGAAATACAAGTGAGAAGAAAATTAGCGATTCATATTGAAAGTAATTTCTGGTATGACACCGGTGGCCAACTCGCACAGCTGAGCGCTCAACGGCTGCACAGCAAACCAGCAGCTGATCAACTCCTTCCTCAGCTTCTCCTTTCTTTTTGTGCAGAGTGTTTTGATTTAAAATGCAGCACTATTATCTCACTACTTGGAAAAACACAAAAATTAAAGCCACCATACTTAGCTTTTAAAAGCTATTTTTGCCATCTAATGAAGAGGGGAATAAAAAAAATTAGGATTCACTATGAAACTAGGGGACATTGCTTAGCAGCTGCCACACCACTTCCAACTGTCCTTGAAAAGCCAAACCCAAAAAACATTCTTGGAGGCTGCTTCGTGCCCAGTTTTAATCTACAGATTTAATTGCTCTAAAGAGGCCATCACAACCTATAGTATTCAGGTAGTTGCTGTGCGGTCCGGACACGGACATCAATCCTCTACGGGTGTTTTACAGGCAGGAAGAAGCTGAAAGATAAAAGGAAGAGTCTGCAGAGCCCTGAGGACAAGGGCTGATGTTCTGGAACAGTTCCTGAAAGCAGGGGAGGAAAAGTTGGAGGATCTCAAGAGGACCAGAACCAGCAAGCAATCCTGACGGTTAAAAACCTAGCGTCTGACAGAGACTACAGTCCAAAGAGGAGGAGATACACTTGAAACAAGAAATAATGAAGCACAGTCAGAGGTTTTTCAAAGCAAACATGGAAAATGGTGAGCAAATACTTTGAAGGATAGGCTAACTTAGTGAAATGGTTAAATAAGAATGTCTCTCTATTATAAACTGGAAAACTGTTTCTACATGAAAGCTTTCCCGGAAACAATACTGACTCTGAAATTCATTTGCAGATGGATGTTCAAATACTCTTCTTTTAACTTGCACACCTAATACCATTTTAAGAACATTTTAAACAGTCTAGATTAATAGATGAGCTTAGAATATATTACAAACTTATAAAAATATCAAGATTTGTAAAATGATTCATTTAAGCACCGTATAAAAAAGAGCAGAAATGTCAATGAACATGCTACTTTGCAAATAGCTTTCAGTGTGTTATTTCTGTGCAATCTATAAAAACACAAGTACAGACACTGAGGTTTCTGGATCTCTTGTAAGTTTAACAGTAGCTAGGAGCTCTTAGATCTCAAGCTATAATAAATATTGTATCCTACAGGAGCCCGTCGGGAATCTCAGCTCATGTGTTGTTCCACAGAAGATTGTGGTGTCAGATATGATTAGAATCAACACTTTCCACTTATTCAGAGCTTAAAAGCTACCTACACAGAACATTAACAATTGTTAATGAAAGACAATTAAGGTGTACATAAGACAATCTTGTATTCAGAATGAGTTTGCGTTAGGTACTGACATACAAAATATCTATTGTGCATTTCGGATTTTTTTCCCCTGTAAACAAACAGAAGGCGTCTACATGCTTGGACCAGACTATGCTCTAGCACACTGCTATTTTTCAGCTGAAAAACCATTATATGAACTGAAGGTGGCTTACCCAACCAAAAGTTAGTATATAACGCTTAAGCAGTAAGACACTCCACTGTCTGCATTAATGGACCACCGGTACATGCGTCAAGTGGGTTGTGTGACATAAGAACAACTGTCTTTGAGCAACAGAGGACTGCACCAATGACCATTAATGTGGGTCCCGGAGGCCTCACTGCAACTTATCTTCATATATGAAGAAAAACCCCATTACCTTGTATTTGGTTATTATGTCGGTTAGGTCACAGTTATTCTCTCATCTAGCTATGACATCAATGTGAAAATTCCTGGGTTTCTTGTTTGTCAAAGTCCCCTGTGAACTATCAAGAATCACATTAGCAAGATGAACAAGGTGATCAGCCTTTGGGGGATTAAGCACCTTGAGTAAGTTAAATTGCTTAAAGTCAAACTTAACCTAACACAGCAGTGTCTAGAAATCGTTCATTTTTGATTTTCACTTGCATCTGTGAAACTAACTTGCATGTTGAACCATTTTTTTTAGCTGAGAGATGGTTGTGCTTTGACACATAACTGTCCTAGAAGAGATTAATTGCTTCAACTACTACGAACCTCCTCAGCTAAACCAAAGGCAAACAGGGATGAGGAATAACAGGCTCCTCTGTCACCAGCAGGGTAGCAGCTACCCCACATCACTATGCTATGCTGCGCAGAGTGAGTTCCCATCTCCAGAACTGACAGACTAACCCACCCACAACCATCATACAGAGGCAAAAATAAATCAGTATATAATGATCCTGCTGCCTTTCAGTCACTGTTCCCATGCCCCTCCTCTCCAGTATACTTCTCCTGCCTACAGAAAACACCCACCAGTGTTTCAAGACATTAATGCTACTCCATGTATCCCTGCAGCTGAGTCTTTTCACAAGCCAGGCAATGATCCAGCAGCAAGTGCCCAGTCACTGGTGTCAGGTCATTTTACTTTCTCTTCACAGCTCCATAGTCTATAGGGCATAGCTGTTTCTAAATGTAATCATGTATACCACATTGGCATCTCGGAGCCTGCTGAAGTCAGTTCTGTCTTAAGGCTCTCTTCAAAAATCAACTGATAACATTTTCTCAAATTAGATGAAATAAAACAAGTTGGAAAAATTTCTATATAGGAGAACTTTGTATTATACAGCTCACACACAGGCACACATTTAGCAAGACGGACGAATACGATGGAGAGAGTAAGAGCGCGTGCAAATGTGTGTGCATTGCACCAAGAAAACAAAAATACCTGATATATCCCACATGCTATCACTATTCTAGGAGCAATACACAAAATGTTTTCAAATAACATAATAATATCATATCTATTTAAAACACTTAACAGAGTTGGCTCAGAAGTTATTCCAGGGAAGAACCATAACTTACACTCATTTAAATTTAAGCTGACAGAATGTAGAAGTACAAAACAAGCAATGCCAAGTACGTGTTTTTGCTGTTACCAAACAGGTGATGCTCTCTAAGAACAGCTTGTATATGACCATTATTAAAACCTCTTAACTGCTGTGAAGAACAGACCAAGGGCCAAATCTCCTCCTTGGCTTCAAAGCTCAGCATTATACTCAGAGGATCTGTGTTCAATCTCTATCTGCAACAACAAACTACCTTTATACCATCCAGGTAATTACAGGTTCAGGTCAAGGACTCCAGACCATATTGATTACATCTCTGTGCAACAAGGACCCTCCAGCGCTGGCCGGCTCCACTCAAGCAGGGCAGCTCAAGTATCCATGACGCCAGGACTCCCCGGGCCCTACCAGCACCCGTAACGGGAAACCAGCAACCGCTCAGGCCTGTCAGTTATTGCCTGTGGCAGTAAGGACAGCCTGGGAATTCATAATGTTGGTGACTTCATCTGCCAGCTGCATTCACACATCTTTACTACCTGAATAACTGATCTCCGCTACTCCAAGGCAGCACTTTCTGCTGTACAGCATTTGGGAATAAATATTTGATCACACATACAACAGAGAAGAGCTCAGATGGTTTAAGGTGTGACAGCAGAAGTGTTTATTAAATTCCAAGTGAGAGCATTTCTGGACAGTAAAAATTCGTCCCATGGTCCCTATCTCACAGGTGTGGTGATGAACAATAAAAGATCCTTCACAGGCAGAGGGGAGGGAAGACAAACTCCCTCCCCCACAAAACCCAAGTCAATTCTTCTGTTCATTAAACCCTCTGCAGGCAACAAGCTATCTGTCCGTGACTAGCCAGTCACACACAAAAGAAAGGGAAGTACTAAATTACAAGCCAATTTTAAGTGGGCATTGATTGAAGTAACCAGAAGAGAGCTTAGTATTGTCAGAGTTTCATACAACAGTAATAAACAATCTTCATTAAAAAATTACGCGTGCATCCCTAAGAAGCGCAGCACGTGCCAGGTTTCAGGTAAGAACATAAAGGTTCCCCCTGCCCCACACACAATCAGAGAAGAAAAAAATGCTCAGGATCTTTTTCTTCTACAGTTTAATTTTATTCATTAAAATCCTTCCCACTCTAACTTCTGTATTTGTCCTAAGCAAGCAAGCAAGAGAGATCTCCTCCAGGTAGGACAGGAAAAGGTTGATGCAAAACAGAGATGAGACAACTTCTTCGTCAACGCTTTCCTGCTCTGCTGACAGTGCAACAAAATCATTCCTTGACTGACAGGTAAGTGTCAAAAACCTCTTTGTATGAGGGAATAAACAAGGCTTTTCATAAACACACAGAGAGATGCACACACTTTTTTTTAACTGAGCAGGATTGAATTAGCAGCTATGACCAAGCATACCTGAGTACCTGAGCCCTTCAACACATTTGTTACAGTTTAAGGGAAACCCTTGCCCTTACAGACTCAATGCAGCTGTGCAATCAAATTTACTGTGATCAGGAACTGCTGCAAAATCCTTTCTCTAGAGGTTTTCTGTTTTTGAAAGTTCAGAGTTGTCGTTCCATACAGACATCCTGACCTTCCTACACCCGTTAATTTCTGCATTATTTATTATTAGTAGAGTTCTATCAGGTTTGATTTTTCAGGTATGTAACACATATGACATGCATAATTTATATACAGGTTATAGTATAAAAATTCAGAAAGGTACCTGGAAATACTCAATTACATGTCTAGCCTATGCTTATATTTTCTAGATGAGTCTCCATCATTCTGTAGATATCCTCAGCTAGCCAAAAATCATATCTAATGCTTGTCACATCAAAGAAAGGAACAGCATTCAATGCGTACAGGTAATGTAAAGTTTTCAAGTCATGCCTGTGGAGTGGTCTTCTGAAATAGAGCCAGGTCATTCAGCAACAAATATTTTTTTTGTTGCACTACAGATTTCTGTCTCAGCGTTGGTTGGTTTGGTTATGTAAGGAGTGTGACCTTAAGCTGCAGCACCTCTTGCAGACAGGGCACTTGCAAGGTTTCTCTTCCATCTCTGGTGTCTAATAAAGCCTTAAATGTAACCTGACAAAGACTTACCCTACTTTCGTTAAACCCAATGCAACCAGCTGATAGCGTCAGCACTTTGGAAAGAATGGACACATGAGCACACATGCCTGCTTGCTACATGCAGTGTGCATTTACTATGTGTACAGTAGTGGTTCTTTTTCTCCATTATTATTAAAGGCTTCCTGCTTTATAAGGATTTAAACTCAGTGTTGTCCCTTTACCGTTTCTAACTGCCAATCTGGAATAGCATCTGGAATTACAGTGCATTTAATCCTTGAGGGTATAATTCTCTCTATGATGCATATGACTAAAATGTGTGCATTGAGGGACAAATATCCAGTAGCTTTAGGTGACTACATTTTTGCAAACTTTTTTTAAAGATCTGATTTAAAAACAAAACAAAAAAACCCAGAGAAGAATATCCCAGGAGAATTAAGTAAAGTTGAAATAACCATATTGAAATATGCATTTTTTTTAAATTTACCCAAGTAATCTTTACAGATACAGCCATCCACCTTGAAAATGCCATTGCAAATTTTCATTCCTGGTAACAGTATTAGAGTTCTGTACTTTTTAAATGAAGATTTTTGCAAATGATCTTGTGAGAGAATATTGTCATTAATATACCGTAGTTTTACAGACATGTGAAAATACTGACAAAAAAATTACACAAATTTCTTATGAAATGCAACAACAGAGTTGTCACCAACGGGGGAGAAGGAAGGAAGCTATCGAGAATGGCAGAAGAATAATGGAAGACGATAAACATGTACTTGAAATCTTTTGATAGGAAGAACAAGTGATGGAGTTAGATAAGAAGAGGCGCCACGCTGGTTGTATCTCTAAGCAACAGGCAATCAAACAGCCAGATAAGCATCTTCATAAAGTGCAACAGACTCAAATGCATGGGTCATAACTGAAGAATCACTTCCTGGTTCAGCTTAGGCAGTAAAAATTTATGACCTACTTAAAAATCCTTCAAACCTGAAAACGTATTTTCCAATAAATTTGTTTTCCATAAAGAATGTAAGCCATTTAGGGCACGCCTTGGTAATAGCAGGAAATTAGAATACTTACAGTAGTGGACTATAACACAAAAAATGCAATGTTGTACATGAAGAGCATTTAAAATAAAACCTTTATATTCAGAGCTGAGCTTAATGTAATTTTCTGCACATCTCAAAGGTGGGAAGAGAGGAAAGTAAGCATAAAATACTCTTCTTCCCTTTGCTGGGCTCTGTTACAAGAAAAGCACGAGATCTCAAAAAACAGCGTATGTTTTTTCCTTGTGTCTCCTTTACTCTGCAGCAGAATTCGCACCCCTATACCATCACACATAATCTGGCATATCTACCCTAATTTTGGACCAATAATTTCTGCATGGGAAAGGATGGGGATCAGGCAATATGAAAACTGCAAATGGATGGTAAAGTCCCTGAATCAAAAATCAATTCAAATCCAAACTGTCTGGCAGTGAAGTTAAATAAAACACTGCTATCAGCATGTCCCTAACAAAATCCATGTATTGTTTATACAAAACTTATGAGGTGTTATAACAAAACTGAGTCACTGCTGTACAGTAAATATATTTTCAGTATCATAACAATGTATACAATTGACTTTGGCAATTTTAATATGGACACACATGTTAAAGGCATTACCAATAGAGCTTCATCACATTCATATGAGCCATTTCATATTAGGGCCCCATCCACACTTCAGGAAAGGTTGTTTAGCATAGAAGAGGTACAGTTCTATGTGGTTCACTGTTTCTGTTGTAGATGGAATAACACAGTTTTAGAACGCATTATCGTTCCAGAATGGTTATATTTCAGAATTATTAAACATCCCTGCTATAAGTAATGGCACTGCTCCGTTCATACAGAAGAGGAAAAAAACCCCACCCTGATAACCCAGATATCTCTATCTGTATCAGCTGGCCTAGTCACATTGATAGTGAAGAACAGCTATGCTATTAATCACTCTGAATCTGAAGTGTCAGATACACAGACAGAAGCACTCCTATGATTCAAGTTTGCAGTCTTTGAGGGGTAATAGGCATAGATGAACTAGTCCAAAAAATCATAACTGATGCATTTATGTTTTCTTCTGTATCAAACAATTGTTTTCAAAATTACTTTGTCATGTAGTAAAACAAATAAAATTCCCTTTAAATAACCAGCATCAGATGTTTGTCTAAGCTCAATGTGAATTAAACAAGTTCTAAATATTTGAAAATGGAATTTATAATGACAATCCTCAATATCCAAAGTAAATGTAGTTATTATTGAACTCAGTTATAAACACATCTAAGAAATATCCTGTAATACCCAAATAAATTAATTTGGCAAAAAATGCAATATCTTGGACTCGGAATTTATATCAATAGCAAACAGAGTCTGGAACAGGAGCTTTTATTTTAACTCTCTTTAAAACAACCTTCAGAAACCAGTTTCTGTATGTGTTACAGTCTCTTTTTACAGTTTAACCTCAATCCAATCAGCAGTCTCCAGGGATTTTCAAATCGCTAAAGATTAAAATCCTCTCTGACTTGACTGTTTGACTAATGCTGTGTGTTTAATAATTCTACTTGTGAGAGATTTTATTTGACAAAATCCTGCTGTGTGGACCCTTCAGACGCTATACAGCAGTACTAGAATATAAAGCTCTGCTGACCTTTCTTTATACGGACTGTACCCCACCATTGAGAAAAAAAGAAGAAAACTTTTATAGTACATATATTACTATGTTGATATTAACATAACCACTGTAGTATTAAATTTACACACTCTTTTAGAGTCGAGTAGTGAAAATGTGCCTATTACACAAACATTAGATAAACTATCCTGTTGTCTTGACTGTTCACAGAAATCAATTACGCTTATGATTACATTTCAATGAAAGCTATCTTATAAATGAGATGGAACTGTAATATTCTATGCTTTAGGCATCATTAATAAAAGCATTTCAGTGTTAGTAATTGCAAATGTTCTGCTTTTTAGTTTAGGCAGTTTTTAGCATTCTATAGCTCATGTTAAACTTAATATAAATATTGTGTTCATATCTTACCACAATGCTGTGACTTCAGATTTGAGTGGTAAGAGGAAAAAAAGTCATTACAGTAGCTTTCAAAAAGTATTCGTATAAGACAGCACTTACCCTATTGTGCAGCTGAAAATCATGATATCCTTTTAAGTACATGGCAATGGTTAGTAAACATGTTACCAGACAAAAAAAAGACAAGATTGATGAATGCCATGAATATCAAAGAAAACATGAAATCAACAAGTTTCTACCTGAGGTAGCATCAATCACTGTTGAAACTCCTCTGCGATCAGAAACTGGACGCGATGACCCCGGCATGCTAACAGGTTCTGAACGAACTGGCTGAATCCTAAATAATAAGTTACAGTTACCACCTATGTCAAAATCATTGCTCAGGAGGGCTGTAATTAAATCACAAACCTGATTCAGCTGAACCAATTAAGCAACTATTTATTTTTAAGTCAGCCAACTGTTGAAAACTTTTGTTTTCCTTTGCAGAGCCAAGATCTGGATAATCCATCCAGAGAGAGATTGAGACTCTACACAAAGGCAGTATCCCCAAACTAAGTCTCAGATGTGAGCTTTCGGAAAGCCTCAAAAAAAACCAGCTCACCCTACCCAAACTGGTTAAAAGGCCTCTATCGCCCTCCAGAACAGCAGCATTTTCTTTGACGGTTTAGGAAAAGAGACACATTTGTGATTGTCTATTCCTTTTGTAACATGTATCTATATTAATTTTTTAAAAATTTCTGCTTTCTTTCTACATATATATACAATAAAAAAAATAACATATTTGACAGCTATATCCTTACTTGTGGGAGTAATTACATGCAAGGAGAAATCACACATTTCAAAACCATGTATTTTCAGTCCAAGGACAATCTGCCTGGTTTTAATAGGATTAGTCATATTATCCATCTCTCTTGTTTTACTCGTAAGAGTTTCAGAGTCCCAAACAATCCAAGTCCATACCACAGAACTTTGGACTTCAAATCACATGCAGAGTCAGAAGCATGGAAACTCGTTAAATCTTGAGAGTTACTGGACAGGACGCAGAAACACATGGTGCATAAAGCACTTCTACAAAATCACTAGCTATCAGTAAATATAAACCCACGTTTACCTTTGCACTCCTTCTTTCTCTCCCCTTCCCCAGGCCCACCCCTCCTGCCCCCAATTCCAAATCAGCCAGTGTCCAAAACCAGATGAATTAAATATATGAAAAAGAATTACAAGGTAGGAAGCAAAGAAAGGGGAAAAAAAACAGGGAGGGCAAAAACATTCCAGAAGTTCATTTACTGTTCCAACATGCTGACCGCTTCACAGTCAGCATCTAAATCTATGGCATAAAGCTCCCACTCATGTCTGAGAAAATGAATTTATTAAGCAATGCAGAAACCGTAAAAGCCAAGACGACGCTGAGCAAGGCCACCAGACTTTGTACTGTCTTTCACTGTCATTTACCCAAGAAGGGGCAGCAGAAAGGAATCTAAGCTGCTTGGCCTGGATGAACTTTTACTGTTGTTGAGTCACACGCTCTTCTAAGACTTTCATCTGGACAAGCTTGATGAAAACTATTACACATTCTACACAGATGGCCTCATTTAAGCATGAGGCAAGTTATTCGCACAACAAATGTGAAACAGCTTGGAAATTGATTTTATTTTTACCTGAGACTGTTGAGATCAAGATCATCTGTATCAAAGTCCAGAAGAGGCTGCGGGGTATCACTTGGACCATGTGACTGCAGCACTGAAGAACTGGATGAAATGACGGTAGTTTGGCCTGAGGGATGGATTGTTTTGAACTGGAACTGTGGGCCCATCCACAGGCGTCGATGAGGCCCAGTGTGAGTCACTATTTCAACCTGTGGGAAGATGGGGAAATGCTTAACAAAAACCTGCAATATACTGAATGGTTCCTTCAATACACTGAACCCCCAGAATCCTGCTGTTCTCAAGCAAAAAGAGTGTTTTGTGCCATCAGTTCGGAGGAAGCTGAACAAGGGAAGATTCGGAATGCCTTTGCTAGAGAGCGACGCTGTAGCCAAAGCCAAGAGCTTCTTGCAGAGCCCTGAAAGCCCTTGAACCACCAGCTTGGGGACACTGCACCCCAGGTTTTAAACTGTTCTGAAGACCAACAGTCCATCCTGGCTATGACTTCACCTGACCCTGTTCACTCCTCCTCTTGCCATTAAGAAATACACGCTATAAACTTGAACACTAAAAAGCTACTCCTGTTGTGGCAACAAACAGGGGAACACATTTCCATCTGCATCTACACTGAGCAGGCAGAGGAACTGAAAAAGTCTACCTCCCCCAGATAACCTCAATACTGACCAGGTCAATGGATGCACGTTTTAAAAACAAGCCGTTACAGCTTTGTTACAGCTGCTTTCTAGAAGTTGACACATTAAACAGCGCAGCTTCACACGTATATAGTGCGAACTGTATTTCAAATCAAAGCTCATAATTACTGTTGGCATATCTGAGAATACCTCTGGCAGAGACCATCTTGCTGGAAAGCAACAAGATTTGTAACAGAGCAATGTGAAGTGTGCTGTGAGACACTGAACAGCCCAAGTCACACTCCTTACTATGCAGATGTAATATAAACATGTATGTGCAACACATGATGTTTAAAAGGGCAGCTACACACACATACATATTCATTTAACCAAAATTCCAGCAATGAAAACATAAGGGTGTTTGTTTGCAAGGAACAACCACACATATATTATATAATAGGCATATATGAGATATGTATCTGTATGTATGTTTAGGTGTAGATATACACATAGACACACAAGCTTCTCAGTTCCATGCCTACTTCCAAAAGGCACAGAGAATGCAGGTGGTGTGTCTAGCAAACAATAATTTCAAATATTCATATTTTCCACTAGGTATTGGCTCCCAGTGAGAGTCTAGATATGAACTTTTGAAAAAATAAATTATTTCAGTAAATGAAGCATCCAAAATATTTAAAAAATGTCTTTTCACACTGATAACTATAAACCTGGTGAGTATCAATTCTGGCAAACTCTTAAATAAGCCAACTATAGGAATGCAAACAACCATGAAAATTTAAGATGGTAACATTGCTGGAAACGTATATGATCAGGAAAATTGGGCCTTGTAAATGACAGGGTAAACAAAGCATAAGTCTTCTGTGATACAATTTTAAAAATCAAAAAGAGCCTTTAAAGATCAGAAAAAGGAAATATGGAATGAAAATATTAAGCTCTGGTGAACTCATACCTTTAAGATGACAAAAATAGACTATTCAATTCCTATCAATTTCTGCTAAAACAATGATCAGCTTCACAGCAAAAATGCAATTTAGTGAGGAAGTTCATGAAATATATTTTTGTGTACATATATGACATAGATGTATACTAGTAGTGATTCTTAATTCTTTAAGAAGCAATTTTAAACACTGGCTAATGTTCTAAGTTCTCAGCTAACGTAAGATGACAAATGCACAGCCTATTTAGCACTATTTCCATCTTTGCATTTATCTTAGCGTAACTCAGATTGACTGTAGATGTTTCTGAGGCAAGTAGCTTTTATGTAGCAGTGTAAATTAGGCCACAGATAAAGTAATCTGTATATTTTAAGCTTGAAACCATCAGTGTCACAGAGCCGAGAGGTAAACAGATGCCTTTGCAATTTTACTGAGGCTACGGCCAGATGTTCCTATTCACTGTTCTGTTGTGTGCAGGACAAACATATTGTATCTACTTCACACTGACAGCACACATTACCCACTGTTCTAATTGAAAAGTTGAAGTGAAGGGCAGTGTTTTTTCACTGCATGCTGTTACTGTTGATAACAACACTTTAATTTTGAAAAACATACTTTCATTTTAGGCTTAATCTAAAGTGGCTTGCTTAGAGAATGCTAGCATCTTCATGCTCAAAAGAGCTATCATCACACTCTCTACTTAGCAAAAATTAAACATTCCGGAAGCATTCTCTGAATTATTTGTGTTCTATGACATCACTTGGGATTTTTTTTTTCTCTCTTATAAATATATTTACTCTTCTAGAGGGATAGATGTGATGAAGTTCAAGCAGTCTTAAGTTCCTTTGAGTTTCCTATCTTCCAAGAATCAGTAATAAACTAATCTCCATAATGTAGGTTTACCTTACTCTCTTTTTCCTGAGGTTGCCCACTAAACCAGAAAGTCATCAGAACAGTAAAATAAGCTAAACTATCCAAACAGTACTGGAGAGGTTAGGTGGAAAACTACAGGTGAAATCTTGGCCCCAATGAGCTCAGTGATAAAATTCCTGTTGACTACACTGATTGTTTCACCATCTTTGTGCTCTGAGAAATTAGAGACAGCATAAGCAAGTAAGATATATCAATGTGCAGCCACATCTGAAAACTTAGGCCAGGTAAGCGGATTCGCATGAATAGATTCCCCAATGAATGCTGCTCCTGGACCGGTACATGTGGAAACCTAACTTCTCATTTTAGGAAAATGCTGTGTGTGATGTATTCACCAGTGGGAGAAGCAAATCTCATTCATGAGTATTTCATATTTATGCCATACACCCCAGCAACACATTTAATGCATCACTCCTGTAACATTGTTCTCAAACCAAAAGAAACCCACCTAATTTGTCAGGACAAATTCCACATATCAGGTACCCTATAATGGCTTTAGTAAATCCAGAGCATTTGTAATTTTTATTTATTTATTTCACTCTAACCTTTTATTGCTAACAGGAGCTAATTCTCAGTGTATTTTCATGACCTACATTCTTAAACTGAAGTTATGTTTTGAGCCAAATAGTCAAGTATGTACTGAGTTCTTAAAGAGAAGCTTCATCGACTGAAACAAAGCAAGAATGGATAAAACTACAAAGATTTAACCTCATATAAAAATATTCCACTAAGCATGATCATTTTAAAGCACTATAGTATTTCCATCTAGCCATAACTCAAAGGAATTATCAGTAGAAAATGCAGTAGCTGGTAACCAGAAAAAGAAGGAAGTAAACCAGTTAGTCTACCATTTTTATGTTAAAATGCAGTAAGTACAGCACAGGTCACAATTGAAAAGGCATCACCACTTTGCCAAGCCAACTTCCTTTACCCATGTCTGAAAAGGAGCATGTCAGGCCCAGTGAAACTTCCTACTTCATTCCGAACTTCCCAAGGATGTGACTTGTGCCAGTAACGATGGGGGCTTTATAAGGCTTTTAATGTAGCTTGTATAGATTGTATAAAATGTAAAGACCATCAAATTCATGCCACGTTAAGTCAGGAGTGAAGTCAGTTTTATATGCAGCATTACCCATGGCCTACTGGAAGCTTACTTTCTATTTTGAGGAAAGTTGTGAATTTTACTTCTGGTGGATACTATTACTGTTTCACTCCTGAATTGGAACGCCCCTAAAAAGCATACCTGTGAAAGCCACTCTTCATCCTCTTGCCCGCTGTGGTCAGATGCTAAGCTGTCATATGACTCATGTCGAGTGATCGGTCCAGGGCTCCCTGGTGGAACCACTGAAAAAAACCAGAAAACTGAAAAATCAGATTTACTGTTAAATGCTTTTATAAAAAGCTTTTTCAGTAAGTTATTGGTACAGCAACACACATATTTTCCTAAATCTGTGACAATATGTTGGAGCACAGAAAGAGCTCAAATACTGACATCAAAAGTGATGAAAAGATTTCTGCTCTCTGACTTGAAAATATACATACAGCCACTATGATAACCCAACTGGCTCTTCTTTTAACCTTAAGTACTTCATGAACATACAGAACAGCCCAATACAGATGACAACCACCTGCCTTGAGGAATTTAACACTGAGATATGCCACTGTCAATCATGTAAGCCTTTTCTACAAACTTTTCAGAATTTGAACTGTGCTAAAGCATACTGACAAAAGCTATCCTGAGGCACTGGTACATGTACTGACTTTGAACACAGAGTACTTCCAAGACTTCAGGAACTGACTTATCACTCTCATTTTGACATTAATGTAGTTAATTTAAAGCTGGCTTCACAAACAACTTGAATTTTAGGATTTGACTTTTTTGCAATTTAATTGGAAGGGCTTCATTATCATCTTACTATCACCTTTTAATTACAGTAGTAACAATATATTAATTAAGAATCCGTAACAGAGCAGAGTTTGATATTTAATTTGCTACAAAGACTAAACACTGAGATTATTTCACTGGACTATAAAATACCAGAAATTCTGTATTCAAGTGTTGCATTGCATTGTAGTGATGCCGTACAATAATTTTGGACAGATAAGAAAAACACTTTCTTCACCTGCAGGTGACACTGATAACTAGAAACACGTATTAGTTCAAGCTGAGGGACAAATTCATCAGCGGCTATTAAACCCAACAGTCCAGACACAACCTCCAAGAAGCCCATAACCTCCAAACTCCTGGACTTTGGAGCATCTGCTTCCAGTCGCTACCAGAGATGCAAGGCTGGGTAAATTTTTGGTTTGACTCAACATCAGATCTGTCCACAGTGCTCATCAGCAAAGCTTTTCTTGACAGCACCATGGAAATCTTACATTACTATAACTGCTTAAATACCTAAGTCTCTCCTATTCTTAAAAGACTGGTACAAATAAATAACCTCAATTCACAGAACAAAACTAAGTTAATTTTGTTCCTCTATTCACTACTCTGTTTTGTGTTCGTATGGACTCACTACAACAGAAAAATGCAAGTTCTTCAGCTCTGTAGACTGCATGATAGCCAAAAACACTTTTGAAATGATTACCATATATACACACGACTTTGGGGAAAAATCACTATTTAGTGTTCAAATGCTATCACAAAAAAGAGAGAGAATCGTAGACACATTATTGTAAAGATTAGTATTTCATGATGCCTGGTCCTTGAGTCATTTAAATATATTGGCAAAGCTTACAGTCTAGCTACTTTACTTTCTATGGCGGTAGCGTTATGTTGCTCTAACTAAAACTTCACACCTGAGAAAGCTGAAAGAGTTTAGAAAAAGCAAAATGCAAGCAAGAACCCCAGACAATAAGACAGGAGGTATTTTTCATTTTCTTGTACCTGCTTACTGTCAGGGGCCTGTTGGAGGCCTGGATTCAATACCAAGAAACCATACCTGCTTTGAGGGAAGAGCAGACACCACAAAAGCAAATTAAAAGAAGCAAATGCAACAATGGTATTTTTACTTTGGTAAAACAAGAGAGTTTTATGCTATAACATTAAGATACCGGACAATCCTAAAATTAGAACCAATATTTTTTATATTCACATAATCTAAAAATGACTCAAAGTTTTTTAAATTGATTTTTAAAAACTGTGTTATTACAGGGTTGACCTTTATGTGTCAAGTTTCCATCCACTACAAATTTTTACAGCCATGTTGTAAACCCCTAATAATAGGAGTTTATAATGGCAAAGCAGACACAATTGTAACCATAAATACAGAACGGCGCCTCTATAATATAAACAGCACGGGGTTTTCATAAATCCATACACTATATGAAATAAAGGGATTTTCATCCTGTTTGTATAAGTGGGTATCAGAACCCAACCTCAGCTATGGAGCCATTTCTAACACCTCTGTATCACAGAGAGTCCTTATCCTGAAACCTGCAATATACCAAATTCAGTTCAGGGCCTAACTTATTAAAGAATTATTCCAAGTGTTATATACATTCAGACATATTCTTACAAAGTGTCAAGTTTTTCCCATGAGATACTATGCATCTGCCATATTCATTGAAATCAATACAATTTGTACCTGCACGTATGTGTACATACACACCTCAACATTCAGCAGTGTGTGTTCACCAGTTCAGAAGATAATATAGAAACTACATTCATCTGCTTCATTACAACCATGACAGATCTAATTCAATGACTTACGGATGTGTCTGTCCAGCCCATATCAAACTCGTATTAAGAAAATACACATACCTTCCTGGATTACAAACAGCTGACGATTCACAGTAAATATCTGAACATGAAACCATAATGCCCACACTTTTTCCTTACCAGCAAAGTTTATATTCGAAACCGATGAAACAAACCCAGTATTTTGACACGTTTTGCTGTTGCCCTAATCTTCCCCATATCTCCTGACTCCCCTAACAATAAATTCTACTGACTGCAGTAATGCCTGTTTCTGAGGGCACAGCTGATCAACTGCAGGCTTTCCTGTTATTGAACTCTGCTAACAAACTGTTCATGACTCTAGCAGATGTTTTTGCTTTCAAACCAACAGGAACTTTATGGACTGTTCTGAATTTTTTTTGTTCTTTCTATCCCAGGGGCAACTACTAGAGCTGTCAAGATTAGAGAAGCTGCTATTCAGTGACTAGCTGCAAAAATGCTAGCCCAGGGAGCAGCATCCACCCTGCTTTGTCACCGTACTTCTCCCTTGGGTAATACTCTTATATTTTACTGGAGATTCAAGACAGCTTTGCAGTGAGAAAGAAATTTAAATTTAAGAATATTTTTGGCCCTATTCTGTATGCCTTTTCCTGAGGAATCACAGCTTTGCATAGGTCTTGCAATAACACACGTTTCAGTACAGCTTCAGAGCGCAGCATTAACTCTTTCTACCAAAAAGTGACGACATGCTGAATTCCATGAAAAAGCTCTGCCTTAGAGTTCACCAGCAGGGCAACAGTGATAAAGCCTTAGCTGAGGTCAAACCTCAGTAATTTATTTTGCTATTTAATAAAATAGCATTTATGTACCACACCTATCACAAAAGCAGGCATTTAAAGAGAGTCTGGTTTTGATAGCAGGATCCCATAATGATGGTCCCAGCCTTACCACAGGCAAAGCAAGCTCTACTCCCACTGCCCTTAGTGGGAGCATGCCGTATTCTGTGAGATATGACCTTAAAAGACAAGTGATCCTTGCTGGAGATTTGCCATCGCTGTACTGCTTATTACAGATACACATGTGGTCATTTTTTTCAAGTTAAAAACGGCCTTGAAGTTACAGGAACAAATATGTTCTAAAAATGTAAAAACAATTCTTTCTTCATTTCTGGGTCACACACCTCTTGCGTTGGTATCAAGTTCCAAGACGAGATTAATTTAAGCCTGGAGGGACATTTCCAAGAATTTGAGCTCAAAAGTAACCTTTTATCTTCCAGCTTAATTCTTCGAAAATCTGAACTCACACTGGAAATTATGGCAGCCTCTTACACCTCGGTGAAGCTATTCTTATGCTATAACAGAGTTTTTTCAATTTCCAAAGAATTTCACTATCATGCAGGATAGCAAATAATAAAATTCAAATTCTTCAAAAGCTTTGCAGCAAGTAGTGTTTTTTCTTGCACTCCTGTAATTTCTCTTTCATTAGGAAAAAGTCACAAATGGCACACACATAGACAAGGAACAAGGAAGCCCTTCTTGCACAGAGATATTTTACTGGCAATTGCAGGTGTTTTGTACCTTCCTAAAATAATAAATTCAATGCTTTATGTCTAAGCTATGCCAATTTTTAACTTTTTGCTATTCTTACACGAACATCTGGAACAAACATATATCAAATACCAGAACGCAACTGAGTTTGTTTAATCTAGAAATACACAAACATGCAGAATTTTGTACAATTACCCGTGGATTAAAAAAGTACAAAGAAAATGAGTGCTTATTAAAAAAAAAAAAAAATCTAAGGTGGGAGTTAGAACATACAACTTCTGTTTATGCAGTATAACAGGACATGAGTTTCTAAAGTCTGCTTAGAAATGCAAAAAACTCCATAAGCAAGCATTCAAGGTCACTTTTTAAAAACTGGAGTGCTACCTACAGCAAAAATCAGAGCTTTGCCATAAATATTTGGCAAGGGGCAAAAACCATCTTTCAGCTGCTCAAAAATAATAGTAGCACCTTTAATCTCTGTCCTCCTTCAAGTGAAAAGTGATCTGCATCAACTCTAAATCTGGAATATATTCCTGTCCCTCCATCCTTACTAGCTCTACTGAACCACTCCACATTTAACTAAGGAAAAACAGAATCTCAGCGAAAACTGTTGTTCATCTTCTTTCATGACCTGAACACTGTCGTCCCATTTTCTACCCTCAAAATCAAAAGTGCAGGTGCTTACCCATAATCTAAGGTAAATTTTTAAAGTTTACAGACTCCCTTCTCTGCAGTTACAGGATTAATCTTACTACCATATTGAAGAAAGACTATTAAAGGCAAGGGTCTGAAAAAACCCCACCACATTACAAACTCAATCATTTGTGTGATAATTGTTAACACCAGGAAAACCGCACAGAAGTGACTGTGGAAACAGAAGTTTCAACACAAGCCAAAGCAAAGGCTGAAACACGGCCGAGCTGGTATTCCTCTGGAACTCCAGGACCCGATTCCCACAGTTCAATGACCAAGTATGAAAAAAACCCCGTTGTTTTGAAATTTTGCCATGATATTTAGTGACAAATAAAGAAAACCAACTATTTCTATTAACCTCAAATAATTTGCATAGGCATTCTTGACACGTGAGCAAGACCTAGACAAATATACATGCTTGACGAATATTGGAATTAACAAACAGTGGTTTTGTTCATAGATGGGCTAATTGTACAATAAATACCTAGACCTAAGACAAATCTTTATTCATTCAAAGACTATAAATTGTCATCTTTCAGCAGCATAGAAGTGTTGGAACAAAGAAACACTACAGCTCAATTGTAGTGTGTGCACTTATGGTTTTAATTTGTGAACAATAAATCATTAGTTTTACTTAGTTTTGTGTACTTCTTGAACCAAAAGGTTTTAATTTTCTCATTTATATAAATAAGCTTTACACAATTCAATTTAATGGAGAGTTATATACGAAATTCCCAATGTGCTCTTCTCTAAGGGATGTATGTTTGTCCAAATCAAGAGCAAAGGCATTTGCAGACTATAAAGACTATTTGTTCTGTGCTGCCTGCCATACACATGACTGCATACACCCAGAGAGCTTTCCTTTATTTCAACTGAATACACAAAATTTGTAATTTGAAATAAGATTCTAAAATCTAGTAGAAACAGAAACAATGTATTCTTAAGTAATTCATTAAGTCTAAAGTCTATCCTGTGTCCACATGCAGTGTCTAGTGATATCCATGGCAAAGAGGCACACAGAATAAAAATTATGTATCTTTTAGGTGTCATACAAATCACACACTAACATCTGATTTTGATACTTTTTCTGTGGTTCTTAAGTTATATTGAAAATTATCATAGGTGGTTTAGAGACCTGAGGTAATCACATGCTTGTCAATAAGCTTCAGGAATACTTCTCCTAAAATTAAGCTCCACAATTTGAATTATTTACTTCATGCTACTTCTGGAACTACTGGTGCATTAGTTACATCGTGTTGCCCATGACAAGTAGAATGTGACAGTTCTGGTTTAGGTCTATATGCAGCCACTTCAAATTCAACAGGTTCACCTTTTTTCCATCTTATATATGTGATCTCACTTCTGTCAGAGGTAGGTTTCGGTATCCCACAGTCAGGTTTGCCATGTAGGTCAAGTCCAACAACTGCTTAGTGAGTTTTACTGCATGCATGTTCCTAAATTTTCTCTTAGAGCACATAGCTCTATGCCTGCTGGCTCTACCTCTGCTCAAGTTTGACAATAAAGTGAAGACCAGATTATCACTTTAGACACAATGCTTATAGCCATATTTAGAACAAACTGTTTGCAGTTTGGTGATATGCTCTATGTATTTTTACTTGTGGCTATATGTTCCTGAACAAAGTTCTGTTTTTAATGCATTTTTCAGCTTGTAAACTTCTGCAGGAGCATGCCATGCAAATTAAAATATCCTCTTTGACTCAAAACTTCTCCCCACTCATTTTTTTTCCCCGTTAGGACTTTCTGAGATTCTTGTATGGATAAACATCATAAACATCACAAAATTAAGCTAACCGCCTCCCCTCCCCGTAAACCAGGAGTTTAACCAGCCTAACAGTTATTTCACACCACCAACTGACTTATAGATTTATTCATTCATTATTTGTATATTGCTCACAGTTTATTAGGTGCTTTATAGACCATCCATTCTCTGTATCAGCACTTTAATCTTAAAGGAATAGGTAGGTCTATAATCAGGATATGAATTCTCCTTAGATTTTCCCAGCTTTGACGACTGCTTTACTTGCTCCTTACTTAACACTGGTCTGATAGTCAACAGCCTGGCATTTTTTTTTCCCCTAAAAGGTGCTGATTAGGTGTTCAGGCTTCACCATTACTGCTGGCTGCATTGAGATGGGTATGCATTCACTGTGCTTAACTCCAGCTTCCATTTCTGAAGTTCCCATAGGAAACCAGTCAAGTACAATGACCATTTAAAGCTGGACAGAGCTAGAACCTGATATTACTCACAGTATGGAGCATCTTAAGGTTGTTGAATGCTTTAAACGCTCAGACTGTGAGCAGACTATCAGTTCTGTACCAAAGGATAACATATATATTCTTTCCTGAGTTAAAGAATAATTTCAACTGCACGAACCTATGGCAAAATCCATCTGATGGCCATCTTTAAAGAATTATGGAAGAGGTAACTATTTCTATAATTCACTGACTTCAAAAGTATGTTTGACATTATTGTCGGGAAAATTATGTTAACCATGGATTACTGTTACAATCAAAGTATGTAGTGAGAAGTCAAGAGGCTTAGTAGTAAATTTTCAAAGCGGTGCGTGGGGATTTACCCGTTTGACTCCCATTAACGTCAATAGGAGTCGCGCGGCTAAATCCCTGTACACTGCTTTGAAAACTGACCCCTTCGTGTTGATGGACCCCTCTCTAAGAAGTTCCAGATGACCATGTAAGAATAGTAAAGAACTATTTCAGCATGTGCCCTTGTTCATTATTGTTGTTTGTACACATCTGAAAGTATTTTAATTCCTATATGCAGTGCTGTTTCCAGCATTTAGTTTATAAAATACGGATTAAGATGGGCAAGTATGCAGTAATCTGATGAAGCCATGCACATGCCCAGGTATATATATGCATCAAAAACTTAACATACATTGCCAGCATCCAATGCACCTTACAGAGTTAATTTTTATCCACCTCATCTACATTATTTCACAAACACCAATTACAGCTGAAGAACGTATCATGATTTACTGCATCACTCGTATGCAATGATGCAGCTCTTTCATGAAATGACATCTGCCCTGTTCCTATTTACGCCAATCAGTCCTATGCTCAGTCAGAAATTAAATTTGCTTCCCCTGACCACTCAATCCTGTTTCCTGTAGGGAGCAGGAAGTGCAGGTTACAGTTTTAGGGAAACATAGTTTTCCCTTAAGAAAAATACCATGAACTACAGTTTCATTAGAAACATCTTTTCTGGAATGGGAAGGTGATCCAGATTAGCTTGCAATCTGTTATGCCTCCAAGTGTAAAAAGCAAACCTGAAAATTCCATTTTCACTGTTTGTGACTACTGCCAGAAAACCCCAAATACATGTAACAACTCTGTAAGAGATATGCATGCTTGGAATCAGTTGCACTGGAAATTTTTTAACTGTAGTCATAAAATATATATATATATATTTAAGCATATATATTTATAAATTGTACACAAGATCTGCTACAGTTTTAAACACAATAAAAAATTCCAAATATGAAATATTTTTAAATTGCAAAAATTCTTCTACAACGTATTTTACCTGTATCACTTATATGTTCATATATATACTCATATTTTCATGCAATATTTGGACAGAATACCTGAGTCAAGATAAACACTTAAGAATTAATTTTCTGAAATTCTGAAACTCATTTTTCTGTATAGAAATGTCCTCCTCAAAATTTCAGGGAATTATAAGTTTTTCCCCAAGGATCTTTATTTTTAAAGGACATCTGCACAACTCCTTTGAAACTACTGATACAGAGACCCAGGAAGTTCTTTTTAAAAGTATGTTGTATTCTTTTACTATATGGTAATAACAAAGTAGAATTTCATGAAAATGATACACTAGCTAGAGGCAATCTGAAGTAGAAAGAATAATAATAATGACAAACCGATAATCTAGAAAATATTAAAAAAAATTCCCATCTGGATAATAAAGTTAAACATATGTACCCAAGTAACTACATGAAATCTCAGCTGTGTGCTGGTTGTACACAAAATATCAAAATAACAACATAATGCAGTTTCCCATCTATAAGTGGACTGCGTTAACAACTAACAAAGGGTTAGCTGCAATACTCTTGTTGAGAATAGGGAGGAAAAACCTGGCAGAATCATTGAAACGTAACACGTCTTGTGATCAGGGACTCGCTCAATCTACCAAAAAGCTGCATTTACATCTGCTCAGCACAGACGAAGCAGCGTCCTCCCCTGTTTGCCTTCCTGCAGATAGCCCGTAGCTCTGCCATGCCCAGCTCTGTCACTCCGACTTTTCATGAATGACATGGTCTTTCCTGCAGTTTTAAGCCCATAACACTCAATCGACACAATTCTGTGGAAAAGCCCTCATCTGTGGTGCACAGGTACATCTGAAAGGCCAGTAGCTTAGGCAACATTCATATGATCAGCACATAAAAATGATGGCAGTTTAAAACATTAACCCATGCACCACTGCTTGTTCCAATTCCTCTCCAGGCTACACAGCACAGCAGCTCATATAAACTCAAGTGGGCTTCACCCACTTCAGGGTAAGGTCAGAGAGCTTTGTTTAGATAGCCTTCATTGGTGGATTATGTTAAACTGGCCAACTTCGTTCTGAAGTGCTACCAGTGCTGCTGCAGAACCAGTAAAGCCCAGCAGAGGCACCATAGTGGGCAGCTGAGAGCACTAACTGCTAAACTACTCCAAACTCACGTCTGACTGTGGTCATGCAGAGATGTCACAGAAACAGAGCAAAAAGTCTTTGAACACCTCGTAACTACATGATAGCGTAATTGTTGTTACAGAACGGGCTCTGGTTTTGATCAGTTTTATTATTTGAAATCAAGCTCCGTTGTGATAGACATTGAACATACACAGAGCAAGATACAGCTCTTGCCTTACACAATATGCTACATACACACGCACTGTAGCTATGTATATAGTGGGAGAAGTACCATAACATATATTCTTTCATATTAGTGAGAGAGAAAGAATACACTATTAAATATGCACACACAAAAGGGTGCAAGAAGAAAAATAGAAGTAGAAGGCTGGGAGGTGGTAGAACACTAAATATAATTATCAGTCCCAGTTCATTAGCCTGTTACCAGACCACCATCACGCTCTGCTGCGCCTGGAAAAAGGCTTGCAGACCAGAATGACCAGATTCCTTACTGTGTCTGCTCGGTGTAACTCGTATGGCAGCAGTTTGGCTATGATTACATGCACTGTAGCTTGTTTTTCATAGTATCTGTCTTCATAGCATATAGTCACACAGTTATTTAATACACTTTCCACTCTTACTCTCAGTCCTGCTTTCCACTGCACAATATTCACTAGCTCTACGTGTGGAATTTTTATTTCCATCAATGGAATGTAGGAAAGGAATATAAAATAGGCCATAAAGAACCACAATGTTGCTTAGAGACGAAAGTCTTGCTCAGGGTGCATAGCTTTCATTAGAGGGAGCAGGAAGTGCAAACATGATGTCAGAGTTACAGAGATTATCTGTATAAATTGTGTTATCATTTAGACCAAACAAACAGTGAGGAAAGGCTAACCCCCTCCCTTCGAACACAATGAACAGTTACTAAGTTTGACTTCTAATGAAAGCCATTTTCAGTAAACACAAGATACATACAACAGTTGGTCCAGAAATGAAAATCTGTTGTAACAGCCAAAAGTCAAAGGCAGCTATAAATACAGACCTTAATTTTTTCAAGAATCCCTTAACGAAGTCTATAAAACTGATTATATCTTCAGGCCTAACTCAAGTGCAAATTCTTACTCAGAAATAAGTTAAGAGCCCTGCAAGTATTACTTGGAGACCAGTAGAGGCACCAAGAACGAGAATACAGAGTACTGGTTTGAATCCTAACATCGTGGAATATGAATTACATTGCATTTAGGATAAACAATTAATGAGACAGCAGAAGCCTCAGCTACATGTCCATTTTTCTGAGAGAGAAACAACTTCCAGAAGCGGTCAGAGTGGGATAAAGAAACACTGCATCATTCCTTTTAACACAACAGAAATGGTCTTTGATTATTTAAAAGCCAATTGCAAAGATCTGTCTTCAAAACCTCCTATTGGAGGTTTAATAGCAAAGAGGTGCAAGTACACTTACCAGCAACACTGTAGTAAAGTAGAGACTTTTGTTTTAACAAAATCTATATTTATACGATTACATTTCCTATGGTTGAGGGCAGCTGTAATTAATGGATTTCCCTCCTTCCCCTAATGCAGTCATTTGTCAATTTAAACACAGAATGTCCAATCAATTTTGATGTATTTAGTAAGCAATTTGTCAAAGAGTACTGCATACCAGTTAATATATTAATTCTTGTCATTGGCCTGCTTCTGACAACTGCAGGTCGTCTCCATAAAACTGGTCCTGATGAGCCAAAACTCTTGCCTGGAATGTGAAGGTGCCCTTTCCAGAGCCAGAGGAGAGAAATCGTATCTCATTTTATTCAATACCTTTTTGGGACAGTTTTTGGTCTGATTTCAAATTTTTTTCATTAATGTGTTAATTGTCCACATTTCAGATATTTCAACTACAGTCCATTCCTCCAGTGCAATGAAAAAATGAATTAAAAGAGGAGGGGTACGGAAGAAAGGAAGTGAGAAGTATGAAGTGAGGATGTAAGACTTTCTGCTGTTATGCAAAGTTACCTATTTTCATTGCAATTCCATTATGTACCATGCACATGTCTGTATGAATTCCAACATGCAAAAATGGAAGGTACAGAAGTCAGACAAAGGAAACACAGGTTATGTCAATCTAATATGTAACACTTTGGGTCATGGTAAGAGAAAGAAAAGTATTCAGTAGAAAAAAACCTGAACACAAACAGCAGATTGTCATGGACATGAAAAGCACATCTTAACAGCATGCCTCTAGAGTTTATATTACCAGAAGCATCTTAATTCCTAAGTACTAAACAGCAGGAAGCAAGTAGCATTTAAAGAATAAGTAATGATGAAACTTGGCAATTCTCTGAGGAAAGCCAAGTCCTTTACATTGCAAATTTCTGCAGACACCAGAAACCCTCCTATGTCCGCATGCAGTGCCTCACACAACTCTCCTCCCGCTGTCAGGTCTGCTACGACAGTCTAACTATACCAGGTGACGGTATTTACGTTATAGGAAAACATCTAGGAAGAATAAAATGTGATGTACATTTCCTTCCTATGTTGTGATTAGATTTAGGAGTTGCTCAGAACACAGGCAAATAAAGAGGGAATACTAGAGACACAAGTAAGGTAAAATATTACTTATTAAACCTGAGAAGGGTAGGAGAGAAACACCTAGCACCTGACACCCAGCACTGATGACCTGAGGACTGTAATACATCCAGGGCTTTTGGGGATGAACTCTGACAAAAACAAAACTAAGCCTGAAATCTGCTCTGTCAGAAGGTGAGGAGATTCTCGGGACTGGTTATTTTTACTCTGACCAGCTGCAGAAAGCCTGAAACAGTTAGCAGCAGGACACTGATGCTTCCTGCAGGCCAGCAGGTTGTGGAATTTAACATGCCAGCTCACTTTCAAGCTATGAACTTACAGAAAGGTCCAAAACTCCCTGTCCACTTTCTCACCTCTCTGCACCAGCCAAGCCATGATAAAGCGCTCAGGTAGACACGAACTGCATACTCTGATCCAGGTTTCTGCAGCAGATGTCACACATGACCTCAAAGCAATGAAACAGCTGTGCTAATCCACTTACAAATACCCTTGGGATAAGTCTTGGACACTTGTTGTACAAAAATATTTCTTCAAACAATGGTTCCTTGTTACTTCCGTATTAGCTGTGAACATAACTTTAAAGTTTAGAAATATTAAAAGCTGATCTGTGTGTAAATAACTAAATGCAGTGTTTTTAAAACATTCTCTTTTCATCACAAGAACTCACTGGCCTACTTTATCATTTTCAGAGACTAAGAAAGATTTTGGTCCTGTGTTTTGGCATCAAACTGCATAGTTATGAAAACCTGCACAGGACAGCCCTCCAACCAGACCGCCAGACGTTTCATTGTTCTGTCCGTCTGCTGACAGAGGTACTCTGTGCTAAAAAGCACACTGAGTATTTTTCAATGACCCAGGGGGCAAAGGTCACTTATTATAAATGGATAATGAGACCTAATGCAATGTTCTGAGTGTGGACAAAGAAAGGGTCTATCCATACCCCCTTGTGACTTGGTCATTCAGGCTTTTATTTCCCCTGCACACTTAATGGAGCCAAACAATTGGCAGAAATGCTATACAGAAACTGAGAGAAACTGCTGTATTCTACCTCTGATAGACAGATACAAATAGTGACCCTGAAACGGCGCCAGAATTCCTCTTACCACTAACGTGGCAGACAGATGAAACATTCACCCTAAACCCCTATTTAGCCATTTGCTGGCAATTAAACTTACTGACGGAAGTGATAGCACATCAAACCACAGGCTTCAGCTAATGTCAACCCATTACATTACTGCAGGTAAGCAGAGCCAGATAACTTCATTTTAGCATGTATTTAATAGGGGGAAAGCTAACAGGTGTCTTGGACTCTTTTGTGAGAACCCTGGTTTGACTCCATTTTTTCAGAAACTTCATTGAGTAGCTTCAGATAGAGTAAATCCAGAAGACAAATAAAACGTCAAAGAAGATCAGATATACACAAACATTTCTGTTAATGACATTTTTACTATGCTCTCTGGACTCTCTTTTGTCTTTAGAGTTTATTATTCTATTTTTCTTTACATTCCACACCCATCTTAATGAATTCTTATTACGTGAATTAAAACCTGAATTTAAATTCTTCACTGTAATTCAAATAATACAAATTCATGATTTTGTTGGAATTTAGCTACCACTCATTCTTCTTCCTTTAAAAAGTTTCCCATACAAAAACATTTGAAATGCATAGTATTTGATTTGTTAATGAAATACAGAGTGAACCACATCCATTCCCGATACCAGTATGTGGGATAAATGTGATCTGTGTATATAAGCACTGATGCTCACAGAAAGACTTTTGTTCAGACCATATCTATGCAATACACTGCTTTTAATTTCAACAGAAACTAAAAAGCAGCCAAACTACTTCTACAAAGTGTCCAGAATTCTCCAGACAGCATTCTGTGCTCTTGGACCCATACTGCAATAACTGCACACTACATACAATAATTTTTATATTTATATGCTTGATAGTATGCAAGGGAAATGGCTGAAGCCAATACGGGTGATAAAGACATCCAAAACTAGAGCAGAGAATTGGGGGGGGTGGGAGGAAGGTGGAAGAAATCTGGCCCGAACAGGGGGCAAGCTGCAAGGACTCACAAACACAGGTAGTGTTTGTGAATTAAAGCTAGTTTTGGAGACCTTTTCAAGACTACTCAGTATTGCTGTTTTCCCTGAAGACGCTACATTTAGTAGTCTGGTTAGATAATTCCGCAAAGCAATAGACTTGACAGCCCTAAAGAACCATAAATGAACACAGCAATGGACGGTATCCTTTTATCCTAATGCTTTGTCTTATACAGATAATTTAACTACTAACAGGCCAAGCGGATATATATTAAAGGAAAAGTGCTGGAAAAGGGTCTTAACTCCACCTCCTTGGCAGCAGGAAACAGATTATGTTTTTCCTTGCAAGCATGTCTAGCTAAACATGACTTATTGAAACACTGGAGTTTCTGTGAATGAGCCTGTTTGCCTTTTTTATCTCCTTATCATAAAAGTTATCTAATGTTATCATCAGAAACAGGTGCATAAGCAATGGATAAAAATATAAATATCAAAATGAATTATCAGCAACATAAGCAGACTATGTGGCAGCGGTTACCTTAAACTAAAATATGAAATTAGACCTATATTTTATCGTTAATATCATCTATTAAAGGCTTTGATATAAATTACAAATATATTTGTTGACCTGATTGTAGTCAATGCTTCAAAATATTTTTATGAAAATTTAAGTATAGGCTTGCAAACCTAATTTTAGACATACTTATTTGAAAACAGTGCTCTATATTTATATAGTAAAATACTATACAACCAAAATACATCCTTGCAATGACCTTTTATCTCACAGCAGAACTCACATATCTATAAGTGAAAGTAAAATAACGCAGGAATCTAGCAAAAAATTCTAGCCAAAAGGCACATCTAACACAGTGTTGTGCGCTATTAATTACTTTTTCATCTTCTTTTCTACCTTTTGAATTTTCTTCCTTTTTCTATGCAGCACGGAAGAAGTAAGACCCTAACCTTGTAGGTTGCCACAACATTTTGAGCTCTGAGCGCATGCAACAGATGGACAGGTAGAAGCAACAGATCTAATGTGGTGCCAATGTTGCTTTTACCAGTCACATTCAGACATACTGCCTTTTGGCCCAGATGTCCACTCTCTGCATTTTAAAATGCCTGTGTGACATAACATGCTGGCGTTAGCTGCACTGACAACTGTGCAGAGGGTCTAGTTTCCCCATGAGTACCCTTACATATGCCAAGAGTTGCTCCCTTGTGAAACTTTGACTGTTGTATCACTTTAATCTTGACTACACCCTAGATAAAAGAGACACTTGCTACTCACCGTTAATATTCTTGTCTTTTTTGAATTGTCAAAATAAAAAATAACATGAATACACATTTATGTATAAAAACAATATAAAATACATGGGTTTATATATATATGGTATACATATACCATGTATCCATAGATATAAATATATAAATGTTTCTGAATATGCAATGCCATGCATACCGGCTCCCTGCAAACGATGTGGCTGGACAAGAGACAGGACAAGGCAGGTGGGCAGCCAGCCCTGGAAGCGATGCCAAGGCTCCCAAGGGAAGCAGCTGTCTGAGACTGGCTGGAAGTAGCCCAGCAATCACGAGTTCCAGCAGAGAGGGAAAATGCAGATGCACTTGCTTGTCACTGAGTATTGAATTCACAAGAGGAAATGACTAAAAGCACAAGAAGAAATGAGGTGAAGAAACCCTGAAGACTTGAGGGGATCTAGTGGGTCGCACTTGCAAGACCTGCCAAGCACTCACGTTTTGGCAATATGACAGCCACACAACTTCGATTCATATCAAAAAGAAACTATATTCACTGCTCTACCATTACTAATACAGTTGGTTACATAAAGCCCTGTTCTGGGGTAGAACACGTACTGAAATAAATGCAGGTTGAAAAACCAACTCAGAAAGTCACACTCGGGTTAAAACGTGCACATAAGACAAGACAAAAAGTTGTCAACTACTTACAGCCAGCAAGAAGATACTGGTAGTACTGCACAGCATCTGCAGCCAGGAGCAGTGGATGGTTTGCATTAAATGGTGGTTGGAGTTCATTCCACTGAGGAGTTCTGAGGTAAAACACAAGACTATTAATATTTAAGCTAATACAGAGAATGTAAATCAGTGTTTCTGTCATCACATGTAATTATCTATACAAGCTCACAAAATGTTTGTAATTATTTAAATTAGCTTGTTCAAACACTGCAATACACCACAGGCAGTTGAACAGCAGGACCAAATCGCGCAGATTGTGAGGCAAAGACAATACTTGGTTGTTGACTGCTGCGTGTATTGTGCAAAAAAAGGATGAAGGCGGTTTAGATTAAGTTGGTAAATACGTTTAGGACCATTGTATGTCATGCTGACGTTATATAAACACGCAACTGAAACTGGGGAACATTTTTGTTCTGTTAACTAGCATTGCTTCGATACTGTAAAGTCATTGAGCATTTACAAACTGTGAAAATAAAGCTGTGTAAAGTTATGGACTATTGATCCAATTAGAATTTTCAATTCCATTACAACCTACTCATTTCAACAATAATGGTCTAGAAGTCTGTGTTGTAATTTTAATTAGGGTAGGCCATTCCTAAGTAGCTTGGTAAATCAAGTATTGATCAATCTAGTCCAGCCATAAGCAGCACTAAGGAATACAGGAGCCAAGAAAAATCGATAGAAAAATATTTTAAAACGTCAAAAGCACTGACAACACTTTCTCATCAATTTTTGTTTACTTTCTTCCACATGTCAGGAATAATTTCTTCAACTGTCTTACGAAATGCTACCTTCAGCTACTTACAGGATAACTTGCCTAATTCTTTGCAACGCTTCATCGTGGAAACCTCACTCATGTCTCATGGCAGAATTTTGTACTTTAACACTATTAAAATAATTGTTTCTAGTCCTTACATAAAAAGTTAAATTATAATCTGATCATTTAAAATCCCTAATTGATAAGGATCTCTATTGATCTGTTAACATGTTCATGTAGCTCCACCTCATAGAAGTATTTAAATGGTTAGCTCCCGTTCAGACACGTAAGCACTAACAGAACTACATGAAAAGGTAAGATTGAATTTGCTATTGAGAGTCCTCTCTTTCAATGGAAAACTTTAAGAGTCTTAAAGATAAAGTTTAAGATAAAAATATGGCTGAAAATCATGATGCAGTTCATTCACCCCTTCCAAAAAAAAGAAAAAATAGCTCACGATCATTTTCTGGACAAAAAGACGACGACAAAGTAAAAGGAATGAGCTACCTAACCAAAGTCCAGCTGGCTCTTGGGCATGTCATCATTTCCAAAGGTGTGTCATCACTAATCTTCGGAGCAGTGCTGAGCGGACGTGGTTCCAGTACATGCTCCACCAGGCTACCGTAACAACTGATAATATACAATGACTCCACTACAAACTGTTTTGATTGATCTGTTTGCAAGAAGAAAGAAAATCTTATTGCAATAGCCCAGCAGAAACAGAAAAAAAGTTTACAAGAATAGTAGACTACTTATTCTTTTAAGTCTCTTGCCTTTATATGCTTGCAGTCAAAAATGTGAATTAGAAGTGAAAGGGCTGGAGAGACAAAGAGAAAATTTGTACAAAGCACACAATTTTCCCCTTGTTTAAAGAAACCATGAATACCTCATATAAGAGAAGGTGGAACAGAGCTTCTCACCAAGGTGTGTTCAGGTAATTACACATTGCCAACATATGTCTGTACATTTGCTTTAGCAAAGGTGTCTCACCTTTACCTCACAGCTTTTTCAGCGACACTTCACAAAATATCTCTGGATTGAACTATCAAAGTTTGGTTTTTGTCATTGTATCACAATAAAAGGTCAATGATTTATTTCACTGATTAAAATTTCTTGTAAATTGTCCTATTTACCAAAAGCACCCCAACCACGTTCCCCAAAATCTCCATTGTCACTGAGTTTAAGGAACAAAATCTACAGATAAGCACCATCTGCTCAGAAGTTATCACAAAATGAGAAAATAAATCAGTCAATTTGAATTTAAATGCAAGTCCTATTTTTGTAATATACCAACCTTTTTCTCTTTTCAGGCCTGGATTGTTTGCAAACCATGACCTTGATGATCCAAAGACTGCAGCGACACAAAACTCTCCTCCCACAGACTTACTGGGTGAAATCTGTGGAGCCGGTTTGGATTTGCTTAAAGAAAGAACACAATAAAATTATGAAAGTTAATTCTCAAAAATTAAGATGTCCCTGCTTAATAATCATTCTAAGATATTAATTCAGAAGTGGTGAATATCTGCAGTTCCCATAAGATTTAGCAGGGTTTACAGATGCTTCGTGTTTCTCGATAATAGGTCCCAAATTCCCCTTGATCACTGAACTCATTAACTCAAAGAACAGCACTGGCTCATAATGGAGAGTTAGTTGGACTGTTTAAAAGACCCAATATTGAATATTTGCATTCAATAGAAACAAATTCTGAAGTGAATACAAACATTTGTAAGCGTAAGTCCTTTGGGAATGAAAATATAGTTTCTGGGTCAGTCATTGTAGCTGGTTGATATTTTCTTGCATTTTCAAAAGAAACTTACAAATAATGCTAACATTGACTGCCAATCAGTTATAACTCAGCACACTCCTGATGCCATTGAAACCGCTAGGATATATGGGACATGGGAAAAAGGGTAAGAGGGAACAACATGCAGAGGATACAAGGAAAGGGAAACAATGCATACACTCATGAGCTACATGTTAAAACAAATCAGTAATTATACTGCATAAAAAGAGATTAAGATACATTCTCCTCTGAAACTCCACAATGTGCGTGTAGCAAATACAGTAGCTTATAATTATGTTTTATTGAAACATCATTTAGTGTTCCTCCTTACAGGAATCTGAAGATACATAACATTCTGCTTTGTATAAACTCAAAACTACATTCAGAGCATTGCCCATTTCCTCAATTCATTAAACCAGGATTTTACCCTTTCCTTAAGAGAAAAGCTGTTTGAGAAGTTCACACAGGATTCCTCCTTTTCCGTGTTCCCTTTTTTCCAGTCTTTTTAATTGGATTATTTTGTATTTCTCTCTCTATTTCACTGCTCCCTTCTCTTGCTGCCTCTCCCTCCCTTCCTTTTTTCTTCCATTAATTTCTTGTTCCACAATATATCAGCCTGCGATTACACCATCACATTAACTTGGTCATTTTTAAGTAACGATCTTCAATTCTGAGAAGGGTGTGTGTGCATATATATACATGCAAACAAATTTTTGCAAGTATTATGATGGAATTAAGCAGCAGAAAAATATTTTAACAGCAGAAAGCAATTCAAACGCTATGCATAACTCTAATGGCACTTAATTCATACTACCCTTTTTTTGGTTGATGACAAATTACTTGTATACAAAGTGAAGTGGTTCAACAGAATGAACCAATAGGGATATTAAAGCAAGAACAGATTATGGATCAACATAATGTAAAAATAACATAAGAAAAGCAAGTTAAACCAAAATCATTCTATAAACTCGACTCCTCTAAAACTCCTGCACCTGGCTGCAGAAACTGCACCTGTCCAAAGACCTGCGTCTTGGTCCCTTACAGCTCAGTCCTGATCTCACTGAAATAAATGGCAAAACTCGCACTGATCTCACTCACTTAATCTCCTTCCAACAACTAGCTGTAGTAAGTGATATGCGGAAAATATGGCATATAGTTAAAAACATATAGCCTCCATCATTACTGTCATGCAACTTGAAACATTTAAAATTGCCTTCAGCTTGAACTCACCTAAAGCAGCAAATACTTTTTGTATAGGATACCGGAAATGAGGTCATTTATAAAAATGGGAGAACAGACTAATTGTTTGCACTTGCACTGCATTTTCAGCCAGGTTTCTGAAAGGGATTTACAGAAAGTGTAACTGAGCTTCCCAACACCTTGTGCAGTATTACTCTGCCAGTTTTACAGATAGACTCACTGAAGCACGGAGGGGCTAAGCTACTTGCCATAAATCACACACATGGCCTATAGTCACATGTTTCATTTGGGGGGGGGGGGGGGGGAACCCAAACCCTTTCAAAAGGAATTCCATCTCACTGACCAGAGTGAATGGAAAAATTCAGACAAACCTTCATGGACTTAGATCAGTCCTGAAGCTCTCGTACATGCAGAAGAAGCTAGAACGTCCCAAAAGAGCAATTGCAATTTATAGTCAGTAACTCTGATATTGAACCACCACAAAGCACTTAATATCCAACTGTTAAAACTACAGCCACAGATTACTGGGTCAGAAATCTGTGTTCCCAAAAGTTCCTGGCTATAAATATATTACCTTGCTTGCAGTGGCACTTCATGATCTACATTAGAATATTTAAATTGATATTAACATATTAAGTATTTATTAGCTGTTCAGAAAAATTCAGAATAGATTTCTTCCACTTTGAAATAGTGATCTGTCACAGAAACAGTATTTTTAACCAGTTCTGTAACAAACTATGTATTGATAACTATTTTTAGCTTTCACCTTCCAAATATTCATACACTAATATTCCTTCAGAAATGAAAAGATAAATGTATCCACTAATTAAAGTCTTGTTACTTACTGATCTATACTTCAATCAATAAATGATTGTTTTTTAATATAGAACAAGATTGTTCAGAAGGACAGTGTTACCCATCAATCAATACAAAGTAAACTACGAGTACGGGTATGATTCAGCTGTATTCACTTCCTCTCAGAAACTCTTGGAAAGAGAATCTTTGTACACTGTCCTAATATTCTTAATGTTCTGAATTTTTACTCAACACAATCTGAGGTTATTAAAATAATTTAAAATGGAAAAAAAAATTGGGACCAAATGCTATTTTCAACTACAAACTGAAGTAAACTTCTACAAAGATATAATGACTTCGATTTCTTCAAGCCCTTAAGCAGAACAGAATCTGGTACTCTTAACAATACATTTTTGCAGTGTTCTCCACACTCCACATCAGTTCCAAGACCTATGCTCAACCAAATAACAGATATAAACAACCTTAGAGGAAATGGTCTAAGCTACTTTCTATTTACATCATGTCTTTAAGATGTACATCTTTCAAGGCCTGCATTTAGGTGTTGGTTTCAGTGCCAAAACATTTTCCCTTCAAGAATGATGTTTTGTAGACAGAAAGAGCAGACCTTGTAAAACACGGTTACTCATGTGGTTAAACTTAGTCCTACTAAAAAGTAAAGACAAACAACAACAAAAAATTACTAGTGCATCATATTGGTTTAGACATATTTCTGTGAAAACTGCTGAGATGTCAGCAAGTCTATTCCAAAAACTATTGTAACTAAGGAATCTTTCATTTTACCACCATTTTACTTTATCCCTGAGTTTTCATCAATCCATTCCAACGCAAATTTCTTTCCTTCAGTAAACCTCAAAAGCCCAGTTATTTTCCGTAACAGTAATGCCATTAGAAAAATATATTTTCATGTCATTGTGATATTTTAACAACTTGGAAACTATAAATCCTCATTATTATGTAGATGCAAACACCCTCTCAGCTTTATAAATGATTACAAAACAATAATGTTGAAGGTAGGTGGTGAATGACTTGTTTCTGCTATGAACTCCTGCTCTTTACTTGCTCTTAGCCTGTCAGCACTTCATAAATTATTCCAAGAACTGAAATTAAGGCACGTTTTGCCTCACTTTTAAAAACAGTTAATTTAAAAGAATCTTCCTAATATACTAACTTTCAAAAGATTGTACCATATTTTTACTGAAAGGGGTTGCAATGCAGAAAGGAGTGCAGGTTGTTGGGAATCAACACTAAGAACAAGAAAGTGAAGCTAATGGGACCCAAACATTCACCCTTATAATTTCAATCTTCCACATTAGAAACAATGACACTATATTTAAGACATAGGAGGATAAAAAGGCAGTGTACTTTTTTCCTGTCTGGGTCTACCCAACTGCGTAACTACACCAAGAATTCAATGAGACACAGCAGTATTTTTATCCCAAGTGTATCTGTGCAGAAACCTACAGCAGGAGCGCAACAGAAATAAAAACTCCTTTCAATTACATCCTTCTTGTTCTGCTATAAATTTAATAAGAGCTGTGCCTCAACTGAAGACCATGTTCGTGTCATTTCAGTTACCAACAGTTGACATTCACCTACCCCAGCTGAAGTCAATGACAAAGTCACCTACTAAAAGTCAAGTTAATCCCAAACTCCAGCCAAATACCACAATATATGAGGAAATTTGTGTTGTTGATAATAATTAACTTCTCTAACATCATTTTGGAGGATTATTTCCATTTTAAATGCAGAAGCACTGAGATGTAGATGTATACATGTCCAGTGAAAAACATACCTGAGCATTTTCTACTGAAATGGCACAAAAAGTGATGGGAGCAAACTAAAGAAGAAAATTAAGACATCACTTTGTCAGATCTTAAAAAGAAATGAAGAGACTCAGCAATAGCATGCAAGTTCTTTCATGTTGACAATGCAATAATTAAAAATTAAGAGCTACTGAAACAATTCAGTGCTACCACTTGTTGACTTCTGTAACAAATCAAACTCTGCCATACTCTCTGGAAATGTATTGTGGCAGCTCTTTATAAAAAAAATCAAAACTAATGACAATTTTTTAACTAGTTTTCATTTTCTATTACTGTTTATTTTCTACTTTATGTAAGAAAGATTTAATAAGTTAATACTATTAAAATATTTTGAAAACCATAGGCAACTATGAAAACCAGAGGCTACACAATTCAGCAATGGAGTGTTCCTCAAATAGCTTTATGTCTCATAAAATACTGCTGGCTCTCAAATTTGTCTTTCAGCTCATAGTCAAACAAGTGACATGACTTAAAAAAAAATAAATAAATTGCATATATATGATGTTAAGGAGCTGCTTTACAAATTCAAATATTATCAATCAAATAGTAAGAGCCTGCAAAGATTGAGAATCACATTGGTTTTATGTTCCCAACGAATAGGCTTCAAATACATCAGATTCGTAAAAATAAAAGCACTTATCCACAACTCCACAGTTAAACCCACTGAAACGGAAACATGATTTTTGAAGGTGAAAGTTTTACCTGGACTACATAAGCAGCAACAAAAGTATCAGGAGAAAAATACTGCATGAAATTTGCAATTCACATAAAATTACTGAAAAAGTATATGTCTCAAAATACATAAATTTTAATTAATTTATCATTGTGCCTTAAACAAGAAAACAAAGACATGTTTCCAGTTGTCAAATCATGAATAAATCAAGAAAAAGCAAGAAAAGAAATGCTAGGCTCCTTTACTTGCCAGGCAGTAAGCTGTCAAATCTCCATTCATTTTGTTTACATAATTTTAGGTCTCATTAAGACCTTAATGGAAACAACATGATTTCTTCCCCCACCCAAAGTGTGTTTTTTATCCTAATTTCTCTGTAGGCTAGTAAAGACCATATTTTTTGAGCTAGCACTGGCATTAAACAAACCACAAAAGAGTCTTGTGAAAGACAAGGCAACAATTTTTGAGTCTATTTCATATATTCCCCTCTTTAATCTAGGCCTTTTAATCTTGCCTCAGTCTAAAATAATTTCTGGTTGACAAGCGTCTCTGCTGCTTCATGCAGGGGATGACCGACACATCCATTTGCTAAGACAATCCACTTTCAAAACTCTTCTTCCAGAGCCTTTTCAGTTCTTAGACCACCATCACATGAAATACTTAAGTGCACCATAAACTTCACTTAGAAATGGTTCTTAGGAACACTACTTCAGTAACCAGATATTATCTAGGAATAAGGCAATGTCACCTTCTCTCCTTTAGTGACATATTTAGTGCCTTTGCTTTTCCTGTCTTTGGTATAGCTCCCATATCCCTCCTCATCAGCTGCCCTCAGCCATTCTCTTAAGAAGTCTGTATCGTAACAAAGCTCTTAAGAAGTTCTTTCTGCTGAAGATAGTATTTTGACAGAGACATAAGGGGGTGATATATGTGGAACAAACTTCCAGTAGTAGAAACAAGAGCCACATACAAATACTCTAACAGATACTGATAGACATAGCTAGCAAGTATCCTCAGCTACACTTCAAAAAAAAAGAAAAAAAAAAAACCAACCCACCAACGAAAAAACACCCCAAAAGCCTCCTAGCTGAAAGTTTCTACCATTTCTAAGAAAGGTGTAAGATGTTCAAACTTCTTCCATTCTTGTTGCCTAAAACTTCAACCACCTAACCTCCATCTCATTATAAAAAGGTGACTGGAGGTCACATAGCACTGCATGAATACTGAACCAAGCTCCCAACACAGGGAGACTTGTTACAACTTGTTTTTTCTTCTGTCTGTATTTTTGTAATATGCTGCAATTTTACATATTAAAATGAAAACGCCTTATTATTTCAAATATCCTGATTTTAATGGAACTGTAGTTTATTTTTTTTTTCCTCAAGTGTGATAAGCTTTTGTTTTTTCTCCAGTGCCTATTTTACCTGCTTCATCTCTCCTACTGCAGGGCTTCACTGTCTACTCACTGCTAATCTGGCTTGTTTTTGAGACATCATCATCAATTTTTTCTGTCTGTAAACAACTTAATGCTACAATAATAAAAGAAGCTATCTAGAAAAAAGAGAGGCTTGTTTTGGAAAGATATTGTGAACATTCTTGCCCACTGGGAAATAATTTATTTTTTCAACTTCTCTGCTACTTAAAAATTAAATGCCCTCTCAAAGGTAAAAAAAAAAAAAAAAAAGTGAATGCATTTCTTTGACAATGCTGGATAGTGAACACACATCCATAGTTTAAAAGTGAAATTATGCAGTGCTACCACCTATGGATCAGCCATGCAAGTAAACAAATAAAAAAAAAATTAATCCAAAATTAAAAAGTCTAAGCACAGAGTTATTTTCAGTGAGGACAGCAAATGAATTATAGGCATGCTGGGTTTGAACTGGGAACTCACCATGGAGCTTTTATGGAAAAACATCCTGCTCCAAACAGGTAAGGTCTTCACGTAAAGGGGAAAAATGCACAGAAATTAGATGAAAACTCAATTACCAACAAGTACACTGTATATCATGCTATTAAGATTTATGCAGAAGGTAAACAAAATAATTTTTTTATAACCATTCATGATGCCCTGAAAGACATGTAGACCTCTAAGGTAACCAGCATGCTGACACTCACAAACATAACTGCTCACGTGAACAGTCCCACTGACAACGCAACCACCCGCAGAAGCAGGAGCTGACAGGGTAGGCTCTTCATGCACAACTGCTGTGACAAACATAATACATCACCTGCAAGCAGGCTTTAACGTTATAATTCAAGTTAGACACAGGTTAGGTCTCCTTCCTGAAATCTCCTGACAAATCTGAGGCAAAAGCAGTCAAGAGCCTTAAACAGACTTTAAAGTCAAAACTACTAGGAAAAATAAGTTAGCATCAAAGGCAACAAATATGTGGGTGTTTTCCATGAAACACTGCAGGTCTGAGCGGCACAGTTTTACAAATTTACTGAAAAGAGGCGAGTCCTAAGCAATGACAACGACAGGTCCAAGCACAACGTTTCAGAGTAAATTACTCAGCCCTTTTCCTAGGATAGAAACACACCATTAAATTCAAAATCTTTAGCAACTGTATGACACAGCAATCTTATTCCCCCACTTAAAAGCTTGCATGGAATGCAGGAAAGAGAACCCTAACTTATTTCAAATGTATTTAATGTTAAAAATCACCTGATATAGTGCTTAAAGTTTTTGGCCACTCAATAATTTATCTACACCATGATTTTATTTTATTTTTTGTTCAAGTATTTTGCACAGTGTACAAAGTGGTACCACACACCATTAATTTTAGTGCATTTTTAATGGATATTTCGCTTGTTCTTTACATCACCCTTGAAAAAGCCATCACCGTACTGACATTTGCATAAAATCTGAAAACGAGGAACAGGAGGTAAATTTAGAGCTACTCACACGCTCAAGGCTTCTTTGATTCTCATTTGGGATGTAACATCATCCACAAAATTGCCAAATAATTGATTTTGTAAATGCCAATGTGTCATTTTTCTTTTTATACTCTGACTCAGCAATAAATTCTGGCTAGTTGAAACAAGTGAAATATTTTCAGGCAATGAACTAACAGAAAAGGTCTATCATAGAAAGATGTATAAAGCAATCTGCCATATGCCTACACAATTAAAAGGATACCAGCCTGATAAAAAAGAATTCTGTGAACTGAATTTGACATGAGCACAACATCAATGAATGAAGACGTCCTCTTAAAAAACTATTTAGGTGAAGGTACAAACCCAAGACGTATATGCTTTGACATGCAAAGATGCAAAAATCCAATAAAGAACAGAATATTGCAGAAAAAAAACCGCTATTTTTTTGTTAGTAACATAGGCCAAAAAACATATTGAAGATCTTTTGAACTCTGTATAACGGACTAGCCTTTAGCTGTCTGTATTTAAATAAATGTTTGGTTAACACTTTGAGGGAGAGCGTTCATTTGGTAGAACCAGCTGCCTTTCTAGACATAATATATCATCTTTGAATAGTGATAAAACCCAATTAAATTGTATGAACCGTATGAATTGTATGATCTCCTATACAGTCAACACATTCAGTCCCTGAGTCGAAGACCATTCTAATGGCTCAACAGAAAATTAGCGCAGCACTATTGCACTTTCCATTAAATATTTAATGGAAAGCTAAGTCTTCTGCATAACCCATAGCCAATACAAATTAAAACCTATAACGTATCTAGTGTAAATTTGAACAGTCACTGGAGAGTGGTCGAATCTGACTGGGAGCTTAGAATTTCTAAATTATGACCCTGGACGTTTTGGCAAGTTGTTTTTTTTCCTCTCTGCCTCAGTTTCTCTGTCTGCAAAAAGCAGACAAATGACATTTAGCTGAGCTCATCAGAACAATTTAGAAGATGATAACATAGGCGCTTTTTTTTTTTTGCAAAACATACTATGTTGGCCCAATTATACTTGCAAATTAACAAATTCTCTCTATTTTAATTACACATTGACCCAGGTGGATACATGCTTCAATGGAAGGTTTTGTTTGTTTTTAACATGGATACAAAATCTTGTATCATGAAGAAAATGTAATTACACTTCCAAAGACTACAGTAAAGTCTTAATAAAAAGCCTTAAGTATGAGAGAGACAACTTAGCATTTACTTTCTGTTCACGAGACCTAATTTCTTTTAAGATGACCATTGTTTTTCTTATGATATTTATATAAGCAATTGTTTTTCACTATTTCCTTCACATAATATGGATGGTATGCTAATTGAGAGAGACAGAGAGAGAGAATGTACAAATTACAGGATAACCCAACCTTGAAAAGACAGCACCAGATGGCTACACTCGGTGACAGTAACAGAGCAATGCCAAGGCAGAAAACTCACTGAGGTTCCCTGTTCTCATAGCTAGTGAGAAATTCCAAAGGAAAATCATGGAATGAAGATGATTTATGATTCAAAATTCCAACAGAATTTTCTTAATTTCTTACCCGATTCTGAGTTTTAGCAAATTGAAAACTGAAACATTCTTTGATTTTGTGTTATCATGTTTAATAAAAACTATTTAAGCTTTTAATAAGTTGTACAATACCCACTTATTCTAAACCTCACCGCTATATGCTGCCATAGCCAAAATCCTTTCATAGTGACATCTGAACAAAATTTAGTGCAAATAACTGTATTTCATATCAATTACAAATCATTACAGTAGTTGCTTTATTACCCAAAATGTATTTGTAAAAACTAAAGGTGAAATAAAACACATCTGAGAAATGTGCCAGAAAGACAATGTCTGGTTTGAGCATGCAGGATAGCTGACCTACTGTACTAAATTCTTTAGCTTTAGTTTTTAATTTTTTTCTTGACTTTTTTTCATTACTTTTTCCTACTTAATTGTATCATGACATCATGACTTTGTACTCCTTATTTTTGTTTCCTTCAGCAGTAGAACCTGGGATAAGTTAAGCTCTCCGAGTCAAAATAAAACAAACGGATATCAGTGATTTTCAGTACATATAAGCAAATGAGAAACACTAAAATGATAAAATTGCATCAGACACTTTACCTACTTTTACCCGTCCTTATTGGAGGTGGAATGAGGGATGAGATGAAGAACGGATAGAATTTCATGTTTAAAAACACACTACTTAAATCCTTTGGATGGCAAAAAGTAACGTTTATTTCTTTTCCTGTAAGGTACATGGGATGTCTCTGTTTTGGCAAGACCCAACTAATGCAGCTTACATCCTGGTTTTTCACTAAAGCTGTAATGAATTTGAGAATGAAGTATGATACAAATATAATGACCATATCCCTTGAGAAAGTTAAAACAAATGCTGCTGTCAGAGAAGCCAACTTTTACAATACTTTTTCTTTTGGGGCAATTATTGTATCTTTTATTTCCCTCCTTCCCATTACTGCTCATCTGTGTCCCCACATTCTTACAAACTGGAAACTAACTACGACTCATTCCACAAACACAAGGAACGCTTATAAAGCTATGGTAAAGCACAAAGCTGTCTTCTAACTTATTCTGATTCACTGCCTTTTATAGACAAGCATGAGATGGATCATACAGTTCTTCCCCTTTCAAATCTATAAGCTCTTTGTAAATGAGCAATGAATTAACCCATTCACCAGACTTGAGAAGGAATTCAGCATTGCTATTAACATCTTGAGAGGGAAACTGAGGCACAGATACATAAAGACTTATTAAATCTAGCTCTTTTACTGTCTTACATCCCCCTAATCTTTAAAACATAAGATGCTTCCTTACTCATTAGTGTTAGAGCCCCTTTGGGAAAACCTATCTGCTCCTCAGAATGTGCTGACAGTACAAACTACAGGAAAGCGAGTCAATGGGATGACAAAATATAGGGACAAAAATTAAGTGCTTCACGAAGGTGCGGAAATTACAATGAGAGACTTGGAAAAGCAAGGGAAGAAACAGAGGGCAGGGAACAAGGAAATGATAGTGATGGCAAGAAGGGAGGTAATGCTCTGAGATACTTAGTGCTGAGAATGTAAATTGTATTCAGAATAAGAGACTTTAATGACTGATCAGAAAATGTTCCAAAATCTATGAGTTTGCATGAAAAAAAAAAAGCAAGCATCTGTGATGAACAGCGCAGTAATGACACAACTCCAGATTCTGGTCTTTCATTCCCATAGGGCTACAGCGAACACTTTTAAAAAATTTACTGCCATTCCATCTGTCAAGTAAAATGACATGCTTTGCAGCTCTGCTTCAGACAGATGATATTAAGAGCACCGATCAGTCCTTTCAGTACCCGAAAAATATTTTGCTGTCCTGGATACTAGCAGAAAAAAACCCAACTTGATTTTTTGGTTAATAAAACCTGCAAAATTTAATTAAGATGTATAGTATTACAGCAGCTTTTCAGACATTAAAAGCAAATAAACCAGACAAATCCAGAATTGCTAATTATATGGTATTCTTTTAGTCTTGCCTTTTACAAACGTACTGCAACAGATTAAATTTTTAATTCTTTAAAAGTAGCAACAACAGAAAAGAAATCTGCTTTGAGGGCCACTGAACAGCGACTGTAAAATCCAACTGATAGTGAGTTCATCTCCTTTTCTGATCACTGCACAATCACAAGGTTAAGCAGCTGCTCCCAAAGAAGAGCCTTGTTTCCTCGGAGCAGTGCTTAAAGGTGCTGACCATGTAGGTGTAAATACATCTGTCTTTTGCCATTTGCAGTAATACATGCCTCCTACACTTCTCAGAGCGAGGCAGATGGTCCCTGTCCTGTCTAAATATTACACTGTACAGACTTACATTGCTATGTGTTTCTAGAAATATGAGGGCAGATGTTAAATATGTTAAACACACGCTTTGCCCCCTGGAGGTTTAAGTTAAGGCTGCTGTCTCAATTTGGTCATTTTAGGCATGCCAGGCTTCTTGGATCCTAGGCATTCCTCTTAAATCCCTGCTTTATAAATACAGCTTTCCATGTTAATTTTGTGTACTTTCATCAAATATTTTGGATGCAGAACAAATGAAGGAAGCTCTCAGCTTAGCATTACACATCTACACAGGCTTCACTGAAAATCATGATCCTCATTCATGAAAACTCTATTTACACAGCAGGGTATTTCCCATGACTGTTCCCCCCCCCCCCCCCACCTAAATCTCACTGAATATTTTAAATTTAATTAGTTCAAAAATTACAGAAAATATTAGGACTGGGACAGTTTGTGAATAGTAAAATTTACTTAAAGAAAACTATGAATATGGACACTCTCTGAACATGTTTAAGATACTTAAGAATAGAACATTAAATAAAATAATGCAGACTTATTACATTTGCAACAGTTGTAGAAAAGTTTGCTGGTATCACCACAGCATTAAGGAAACAGCCTTTGTAAAGGCCACTCCATGAATTACTATTGTAAACCAAGTACTTTTTTTCAAATCGTCATCCTCACCATTGCTCCTATCCCCCTACCTTCCCCCGGCAGACCCTCAGATGGCTTTTTATTTTCTTTCTATGTCTTGTCCCACCTAGTTCTAAGTGTCTATTCCATTTCTAGGAGTCTACCAACAGAGCCCAGAATTACGTTTCTGTCCTTCTCTGACTGTACTTTTCAAGTCACCTGTTTGGTATTTTCCCTCTTTGAGGAACTGTAACGTCCCGCTTATCTCCATTCACACCAACCTCTCTCTGATCCTGCCTCCCTTCCTGTCCTCATCCAAGATCAGACCTTTCCATACTTTCAAAATTCACCTGACTGCTAGCACAATCTTCTTCCCCTTGCCTATGTTTAAACTGTAAGCAGGAAAAAAAAAAAGCAAAAATAAGCAACTGAAATGTATGTGTGGAAGAAGTTAAACCACAACATTACCCTCATACTGTTACTTTACTGTTTCCTAAGTTCCATCTACAATTATCTATGAAGTTCAGGAACTTATCTGCAAACAGCCTCTGTGCTTAGGACAATCGCATGTTCATAGTTCACAATTTAGCTCAACAAGCCTAATGAAATTCCTGTTTACAGCAGCAAAAGCAGGACTGGATTGTTAGATAGACATGTATATAGATACACATGTATATATGTGAATACATATGTAAGCTTCAGAACATCATCATGCATACTTAGTGCGCTAAACAAAACAATAAGAGATTTTACACGATGTCCTGAACACTCAAGCACAGAATAAGGGAATTAGGCAGGGAGAGAGGGAATATCCATGAGCTCTTGCCTGAAAAATAATTCCTGGTTCATGAAACACAAGGTAAAATTCACCTCATTGTTGGGGTTTGAGCAAGAAACCACTGAAGCAAGCAAGACAGCGCCTGCACCCATTTGCCAAAATGCAGGAAAAGGTTATGAACCTGTAGGACTCTCAACTGTTTTGTCCAACCACATGCCATACTCAATCTATTTTGCTTAAAAATAGAAAAGCCATCTGTAAATTAATGGATCAAGCAGACATTTAACTAGAAAATATTCAGGGATTTGAACAACCAAAAAGTGGGGGGGGGATCGCCCATTAGCTTTATGTATTAATTGCAAAAAACGAAGATTTGAAATTTAGCAAGAGAAAAATATGAACCATTGAACAGTATCCATTAACTTAAAATTGTTACAGTTTATGAAGCTCACAAAATCTTCTTAGTTATTATAACATACATATATTTAGTAGAGCTTTTCACAACAAATATTTTGAAGTGCTTTATCATGGCACAGTAAAAAGTACCAAAGTGCAGCTGGCTCCAGAATGAAAGTCCACACGTGAATTTCATAGTACAGAACAGTCACTTCAGAGGAAAAATAAAGGTCAAGAAAACAGCAGGATAAAGTTTTGTCTTTATGCTCAACCTGGCTTACTGTCTTTCCATTTCTGATAGTCAAAAATCATTTCTGCTTGAAAAGTTTGGAAAGCAAAATAAACAAACTTAAAAAAAAAAAAAGTAAAACCGTAACTTATTCTGATTGAATACAGCTCTGCTTATGTTTCATACCAATTCCTGGTGTGAAACTTCTCCTGATGTCAGCTTGCAGTATTTCCCATATGGTAGACTGTAAGAAAATGATCCACCCAAATGAATACTCCTGAATTTTTAGAGATTTGTTTTCAGGTTTTGATTACTTATCTTACGCTGGTTTTCTTTTCTTGTCTCCTCCTCCCCCACCCCCCTTCCGTTGCTGTTAAATTACATACACTGAAATTAAAATAAGGAATAAAACTAAGTATCACTAGTAACAACTTATTTTCATATTAATTATAAATAACAACGTTAAGAAAGGTTTGTGCAAATACACTTACCCAGTGCGTTTGGTGATGGTCCCTAATGTCATTGGCTGTTTGATTTGAGCAAGAGGCAACACCACAGTCAAACTTGGAAGAGGCAGGAGTCGAGGGTTCCCAGGATTATTGTTTGTGAAGTTATTGTAAGTGTCTTGGCTATTCAATTTACCTTGATGGGATAGAGACGTAATAAAACACATTATTGGATTTTTTTCTTCATTTATAATTTCTAACAACTGTGTGAAATAAGCCATTGCCAAAAAAAGAAAAAAGCGAAAAAGAAATAATGAGCTCCTATTGTAAGCAAAAATGTATCTTAAAAAGTCATCTTCATTTCAGGTAAAAAATGAATGACAGTGGAAGCAGCAAATATTTATTTTTATATATGTGGATAATGTCCCCTTCCATGGAAGGGAAATTATTCCTGCTGCTGCTGCTTGCCAGACAGTTTTGTTCACCAAAAAGTTTTCAAGTTTGATTTGAAGAACAAGCTCTGGATTCCAATTCTCTATTAAAAAAAAAAAAACAACAAAAAACCTGGAAGGGAATTATATTCCTAAAGTACCACATACAGTATTGGTAATTGAAATGGTCGCTTTTGTTGTCTCTATGGATAAAGACACCCATAACAGTAATCTGCTGAACTAAGATGGGAGGAAAATAACAAGTAACTATATAAAATAAAGCCATGCCAAACTGGATGTAAAAATCAAGAAAGTATCAAAAAAGTAACAGACTTCATTCAAAAGAAGAAGAAGAAGAAGAAGAAGAAGAAGAAGAAGAAGAAGAAGAAAACAAAACCATAGGTACTTAAAAAAGGAAGGGGAAAACATAAAAAAATCCCAACAACCCTAAATTTAGCTTGTTTCAAAGAGGTCTGTGCTGGATATACGCCCAGTTTAGATACGCTTTCTTACTTTCTGTATCATTCTGTAGTCACAACCTTTCATTCTTCAGTTAGAAAAGGAAACTAGCTACAAATTTCATGGACAGTAAAGAAAGAAATGTGAAGAAACCAAAGAAAGAAGTTAAACAAAAAAGGGGCCAGTCTGTTTATAACAGAATCAAAAGTACTTTAAATAGACAAGCAACCATGAATTAAAAGGTTTAGATCATTAACTTGTTTTTCTGTGTTCCTATAATGCTGTGAAATGCTGGCTTTGTTCTTAATCAAAAGGGAGCCATATTGGGAATTAGGTTCCTAAACAACCGATGCATTCTACATAGATATTATACAAATCCCAGGCCAAATCCATACAATCTGACTGAAGAGCAGCCACCTTTTTTCAAGGAAGAAAAACAGCACAGAAAAGGGTTTCTCACAGGAAGCTGCCTGAAAAGCTTTAATGGTACTTCAGATGGATTGAAAATAGGAAAAGGAAGGCAGAAAAATCTTAATGAATGTCTCATCATCCTAAAGACACTCAATGCTTCCTTTACCCTTCTTTTAATACTATATAACTGTAAGCTTAGGGGGTTTATTTGTTTTTTCTACAAAGTCCATAGACCTCTGCATCTTAGAAAAGCACAATAACAAAAATGATGAAATTACAAAGTGTATTTTGTGTTAAGTATCTGGCCTGAACATTGGTCAATACATTTTAAGAGAAATAGCAAGGCTTTAATGAATAACAAGCCTATTGAAGTCTCAGAGAGCAGATTTCATTAATAGCAATTTTCCTGCATCAACTTGGAATAAAAAAAACAGGAAAGGGGGGGGGGACGACGACCCCAAAACCAGCTTAGTTTTAAATTAAGACTGAGATGCAATTAATTTTTTTTAAGATTAGTTTCATAATGCATTCTTGGTTCTCGTGGAAAGGAGTATGAATAGTTTTCTGCTTTATTGTCTAATTAGTTACTGTTGCACGTAATCAAGGCCTCTGAAAGTGTTTCACTCTCCTATATTCACCATGAGCAACTGCATGCTACCCAGCAAACAGCGACAGTATCTACAGAGGGGGCTCCAAATGTCTGTAATTTGTTTTCTTTTACTTGTTAGGAATATAATGATTAACTATGAACTACTGAACCAAATGACTGGGTTGTAACAGTCCTCTCTCTCTCAAGCCACATTTAATTACTCAGTGCCCTCCGCTCCCAACATCATGTAGTTTTCCATATGCAAAACCTTCAGTTGATTCAATAGGATATTTGCATGCAGAGAAATGAGGCATTTACAGATGTCCTTCCTACACAGGGATGAGCTTTTTTATTTTCATACAAGTGGAGGAATCCCAAGGCAGTTAAGGATACTCAGAAAACTGCAGGATTAAGTCATCCCTTAGGAGTTTTTTACTAATTGTAGCAACAACATCTTACAAAGTTTTAGGCTCACACATAAGAAAACACAAAGTAAACAAAAAAATTAGTAAACTACACAGAGAGAACTGAAACCATGTAAAAGAGATGCTGAATGGGACCAAAATCTAAGATGTTCTTCTTGAAAAAAAATACTCAGAGGTCAAGCATTTCATTTTTAAATGTATAGCTTAATCTGATGTACACAAACATCAATAAAAAATTAACTAAAACAGAGCTCATAATGCACAGCACTTCACAGCACAAACAAAAAAAATGCTACGACATTCATTGTCAGCTACGACAAATGGAAAAGCTGTGAATACCCAACGTATATCCCAATAACTACTGCCTGCCAATCTAAATTTTCTGCAGCAACATTCAGTTGCTTAACTGCAAATAAATGTAATTAATAAGTGATACAAGTCAAAAATTAGAAGTTGGAATGCTACAAAAAGGAGACAAATTATTTCTCACAGTAAAGTTTTTCTTGAAAATCTGACTACAATAATATTAAGATGGTGTAGATGAGTCACATTAAAGAAAATTGTGCTTAATAGAAAGAGTAAAAATATTTACTTTCGTTTACACTAAATTATTTTTAGCTATTTTTATGATGGAAATGTTCTATACAGTTATATCTTCATTGTACGTTGCCTCAGACCTATCAGGGAAGTACATGCTTGTCGTCTTAACTGCATAGCCCTGGGGATCCAGTAAATGCACTCATATGACTAGGGCTGTTCCTTTCCTAAGCATTCAGCAGAAGCTGTATTGTGCATTCTGAATTTCATTGGAACAAAACAGTATCACACATTATGTTTAATAAATCATTTTAAACCCCCATAATTTTATGGCATGCTCTTGTACCCATCGAGAAATTTGACAAAGTCACCCTCCGTTCCTCCGGCCCTTTGAAGTAGGAAACTCCTCCTGCAGTAAACAGGAGTTGCGTGTGCACAGGACTGCCGTATCAGGCCAAAAGAGCACAAAGAATGCAGTCAAGCATCAACATTATTTCTACAGCTCAAGCAGTTGTTGATTCACTGTCAAAGGACAAGCAACAAATAAGCCAAAGTTTAAGTCCGCTAGAAATATCAAACATTTTTCATACAGCAGAATCCTGTACTCAAGTTACCTTGCCACGTGTGGACAGTATATATTCATTCCTATAAGGAAATAATGTGTATTAATACAGAATAAACCCCTGGAATTATAGCCTCAATAGAGTAGCTTCAATTAGCACTGACAATTTAACTTTAAATGCAAACTTGGTTGTATACTGACAGCTACACACAAATCACATCCTATTGACTATTCAAGGAATACTTTCTATTACAATTAATTTAGAGAAAATTAACCGTCATTTCATGGCAAACATGCCCTGTCAAAAAACAGTCTGAACATTTCCAGCAGAGCATCCTGAGCGATGAGGCACTTTCCCTTGGTAATCACCCAGAGCGTGAGCTTAACAGCCCTCAGGACCCTGTGCAAGGCAAGTCCTTTTGGTCAAGTATTTGTCTTTCCGCAGGCTGCCACGAAAGAGATTTTCAGATGACAGTTCAAGAGCTGTGCACAGAACACATTAAAGCCAGTTTAGGCTGAAGTTTATTTTCCCCCATATGCATCCTCCCATTTGCCTGCACTCCCTCTCCAGCTTGGGCCACAGCTCAGGATGCACATGAAAGGAAGCACTTGCATTATTTTCACTCAAACATTACAGACTCAAGGTCCAAATTCCTTATCACAACTAAACCCAACTCAAAAAAATCCCCACAGTTAATCTTAATTCAGCCTTTTAGATTTCCATTGGGGAAAAAATAAAAGAAAAAAAAAGTCTTATGTCTCTATTTAAGCTGCTGGTAAATCTCTTATTAATTTTACTAAGGGACTTGCAAAAAGCCAAGGATGTCGTGGCTCTGGTAGTCTGACAGGAGAACTTTATTTACAAGTGCAGCATTAGCTTGGATAAAGGTTGCCTACTGAAACACGGAAAATATGATCAGTTCTGCCTTCGTACCTGTCTGCTGAAAGTCTGCAACAAAACCGCCATCATATCATTCACCCAAAACCTGAGCCACACTTTTCCAGACATTTTATTCCACAAATACTCAAAGGAAAAATGGATTAAGTTGAGGATAAAAGTGAAGAAAGAAAACAACAATGGGCTTTGTTGTCAGACGGAGGGAGCGGCTGCCGTGCCGGCCTGGCTGGGGTGTATTCCCAAGCCAGCCATCATTAACGGACTCACTTCCACCGAGGAAAAAAACGAGGAGGCCTGAAAGTGCCGGACAAAAGAAATCCCAGCAGACAAAGAAAAAACAAATTAAAAGCACCATTATAAAACACAGATGCTATAAGGAAAATAAACTTCACAAGATTTACTGGTTTTTGACAAAGCTGGACATCTGTGGAAAAGACATCAGGAGCAGCTCCCAGGTACAGCCCGGCCGGGCCGGGCTTGGGTCCCTGCTGCTTCGCCCTCGCCTCCTCATCACAGCCCAGGGCCAGCGACCCAGCTGCAACGCCTCCCGCTTTATAGCTACACGGAAGAGTCACTCTCCACTATCCATGTACCTTCGCCATTGCAATGTTAAGTTATTGACAGCTACAATTCTTGTTTACCATTATTTTATTTACAATCATCATTAAACCTATAAAATACTCTTAAGGCCTGAATGTGAGATTTAAACATTTGATTAAATCACACTTTTCTAAGTTTTCAAAGTATACTTTTGGATATGAAAGGAAAGCTACACCCAGGGGAAAACGTACTAGACTTGCGAGCTTGTAACACCGTATAAAAAGCATTCAATCAACTGAAAGCAATTAATACAGTACACTTGTCCTCTTCTGATCAACTAAGAGCCTTGATGAATTCAGGCCAGATTTCAAATTGGTCAGCATTTGAACGGAGTACTTCAGGGCACTACTGTCAGAGATCATCTTTGAGGACAGAGAAAGAAAAACATCCTGATTTTTGCAGCTACTAACAACATAAATATACATCAAAATGCAGCACGGCAGATATATTCCCGCCAGCCCCAAGGAGCTCATCTGTGAATACAGCACAGTGCAGCCAGTGTTATGCAAAAAGACTTTACTGGATCCTGAAAGAATTATGTTGATGCAGCCCCACCGATCGCTCTACCGTTACTTTGCCCTTCTCTTTAGTCCACGCGTAGTACCACATTAATGCGACCAAATCACTTCTTACCTGATTTAAACCTAGTTCTAATACATAAGTACCACAGATCCTAGCTGTGCACACAGGCAACAGCCTCACCCTGTCAGATGGAAAGGGAACTCAGTAACTCGCAATCGAGCTTAAAACCAAAACTACACCCTAACGCCTAAGGGATGCAAACACCAACTTACCACCAAACTGAAATGAAATCATTTTACCCATTAAATTTCCCCTGGCAGTTTCAATTGTACGTGGCATGTCTCCCCGTTCAAGTGTTGTGGGATCCTCTTTTGCATAGAGAATTTCCATGCTATTAGTGAGCAAAACAAATGGGACTTGGCCCAGACATTTTTTTCTGGTAGGAAAGTAATGATCATAAGGATTTTAGTTTCTCTATACACTTTGCATGAAAAACTAAACCGGTATCAAGCACCTCTCAGCCTCATAATAAAATGATTCTATGTTGATTTTTTTCATTTTTCTTCCATTACTCCAATACAAAAAGCTTAGTAATGCAGTGTCATTAAAATTCAAAACCCACTTGATTAGCTTTTATATCTTACAGTATTTAACAGACTACATTTCAAAGTGTACCACATAGTCTACTGACATTAACACTACATATAAACATCTTTAATTTGGTAAATAAAAACGCAGTAACTCCAGGCTATGCAATCATGTGGAGGCTGAGTTATACAAAACCAAACTGTGTTTGGCCATTATTTCTGTTTAGTGTAACACTGAAGATTCCACAACTAAACAGTCACTAATCGTATAATGCAAGGGAAATAAAATCCTTTCTAACTGGCAGACAGAAAATGGCAGGAAAAACAGAAGTGCCATGGATGTGGTGGTTTATTTTGCTTTGCTTTTTATTCAATACAAAAAGTTTCCCGGATGAGAATGGAAAGCTTCCCAGCTTCAGTTCCAAGACTTTCACCCTCGTTTCTGACCTTTTCTCAGACATGTTCCAGTATAATCTGTAATCTACTACAGTCGGAAGAGGAAACAGCAGCGCCCTGGTGAGAAACGCTGCCTTGTGACCTGAATAGAGAACCCTGCGGAAGCAATGCTGGCTCGCAGAAGTTGTTTGGAAGAGCTTGACAGACAAACTCAATAGCGTCCCGAGAAACGCGCTCAACACCACAAGCGCTAATTACTGGCAGAATGGGCTTTTTCTTTTATGTTTTGTTTTATTCAGTCAAATGTGTTTTATCTTTCTTTGTAAAATGTTACACATTTTCCTAGAAAAAGTCAGGAAACTAATTATTTTAGTTAACGATTGCTTCTAAATTAAAGTTACATTGCAATTCCCTTGAATTGTATCCTACCAAATTTAGGCTCATTTCACACCCTAACCCTCAATATTTCCAATACAGTTAGACCCAATAAAGAAAGAATATTCCATATTAGCCACAGTACGTATGCGCACATGATCTAGCTACTTACAGCAAATTTTTCTCTCAGCTAAACTGGTGCAAGTCCAAAACCTATCACTAACTTGATTCCATTGAAATGGATGGGAGAAAACAATGCAGCCGGTTGTTTTCATAATGTTTAAAACCACTTGATATTGAACCTTTTGAAACACCGCTGCACTAAATCTCATGATTATCCTAAGAAAGCAGAACTTTCTATTTGCATCCAGGCAAGGCATGTGATGGTGACAGGCGAGCTTCTAAGTCAGAATACTCTGCTGAGACATGCAAGAGCCAGTCCAAGTGTCTCAGCCACTGATGAGACAGAGTCCTCTGCCCTCTCACCCCAGTGCCTTGAACTTCAGCTCTTCCAGCTGCTCATCAGCGTCATCCACTCAAAATCTGAACATGGCCTCATAATATTCCTTCTTCCTCCTTCTGAAGCTTCTCTTTCTTCTATCTTCAGTTTCAAAAACTTTGTCCCTCAGTTATAAAGCATCCCACTGATACCCAAAAATCTGCTCTTGTCCTTGGCAAAGATTAGAAGAGAGAAGGAACTGCTGTGACCCCTTTGCCATCTGTTATCTCTACCTGTCCGAAGATGGATTATGAAAGAACAGTTCAGACCTCAAGCTGGGATCTGAACCTGTCATTTACTTCTACAATTAGTGATGTACAGCTGGCCATTTTGCCTACCTCCACATGTATTTCTTCTCTTCCTGCATAGAAATTACATTAACAGTCCAGAGGAATCAAAAAGGAGAGGAAGCCACTTCCGCCAGAGCAGCAAGTGTCCCAGGCGCTGTGGCATCTCTCACCAGTAGCTGTGAAGACATCCATAGTGTTAACTGCCTTGCGTAAAAAAAACCCATCTCCTTGAAAATCCAACACAAATGTCTGCTTCTTCCCTTGCCGTTTCCCCTCCTCATTTTGTACAGATACTGGTTTGCTGTGCTAAAGTTCCTCAAAGAGCTGCACAGTAAAGGTGCCTTGAAGCATTTCCTTACAAAACAACTCCTCCACCACCACACATACAAGTCTGGCATAATAATCATCTTTCAGGACTTATTTAACTAGAAATATTGTTGGTGCAAAGCTCAAGCCCATTTATGGGCAAAACTCTCCTTGAAGTAAAAACAACAGCAAAACTTGTTTGCCAGCTGTTGGCTCCAGGCTTTGCATAGCCACAAAGCAGGCAGCAGCAGTAACACTTCAGCTGGTTTGCTCCAGATGGTGGTTACCAGCAAAATCAGCCAAAGTGGCCTTTCTGCTGTTAGGTCATCTCCAGTCAACGCCAGCCATGGGCAGGGAGGGGTCCAGATGTTGCAATCCTATTTGTACCAGACCTTGTACCTTCAAGTCTTCACGGATTAAAAGACTGCAAGATTAGTTTCTTATAACTACTATGGGCATAGCTACGGAATCTTTTGCAAACAACTGGGATGGTGCACTGCCCATCCTCCCCAACGCGTGGCCATAAGCCAGCTCTGGACCAGAAGCTGTGGCTGTAGCTACCACAGCACTGGACTTGAGTCTGTGAACTCTTCCAAGGAAAGGACTACGTGAGCTCAGACTTAACACTCCACTAATGAGGTTATCGTACAGGCAGCTTCTAGGCACTGCGTAGAGACTCTGTAACTCCAATTTCTTGCACATGGGAATTTTACTAACACTGTCTGCTGGTGAATGATGAACCGCTTGAGAAAACAAGAATGCACTATTACTGCCCCTTGTCATTTCTATCAATCATAATTCATATCAACGCAGTTTTGAAAGCAAAGCCTTCTTTCAGGGATGACTCCGAGAAGCTTCAGTATGGTGAACTTTAGAAAATTTGGGTGTCTCAGACTTCTCTTCCAAACAATACAGAATCAAATGATCTTTAGAGACTTCTTTTTTTTTTTTAATTGGGACAACACAGTCAGAAAAACTGGTCAGCTTGTCTTAGAAACTGCAAAATGACTGGTCTGGGAATTTCTGAAGGACACCTCTGTGTGCAGCTGTGTTCAGTGAGGAGGCAGGGAAAGTTTAATAGCAGCCCCTTACCCAAAGGGCTTAGCTTATTAGAATTGAGTACTGATGATAAACCACATGTTAATGCATTTGTGGCTCCCCCCCCCCCCCTTTTTACCTATGCCTCATTTTCCCTTGCTCTAGCTGCAACAATTAGCACAAATATTTTAGCATCTGAATTCAATCCAGGTTGAATACACAATATTTATCCCAAGTTATGTGGAAAAAAAAGTGCCTTGAGAACCACTGCATATGAGAACTTGATAATAATATCCATGGATAATTATAATAAATGGCTTGTCTGAAACACCCATAGAATAGGAACTGAAGTAAACCATAGCAATCTCTCTCCCTCTTCCACCCACCACACACCCTCGGCAGCTCTGCTCTTTTACCCATGACCGTTAAGGATGTTTTCTGGCTCTGTGACAGCATCGTGACTCAGGTCATGAGAAGTGTCAAAGATGCATTTCCTTGAGATGGGAAAAAGCAACTGATTTTAACAGCCCACAAAGACTAAGCAAAAACAATAAGCCCAATCAGCATATTTAAGAGTAAAGATAAACCTTTTAAAAGATACAAGTATATTTTATTTCCAATCTTAATGCTTACGTTTCTTTCCATAAAGTGTTTACATTTTTCAGACTACCAAAAATGCACAGCTGATTTAAATACCTTACTTAAGAATAATAAACTGAAAAAAGACAACAAGGGCAGGACCCACTTACTGCATAATCAATCACCAATCATATACACAGGGAATCTGATTCAGACTGCAGGCACAAGGGATCAGCCCTGGATTCCCTCTCAACAGTGGCAGCGGCTGTGCCCCAGAATATCCTGGCAGAAGGTGTTTGGGCTTGAACTCAGCAGGTCCATCAGATAAAACGATTGTTCCCACCAGCTCTTGTCCCATTCCTTTCCCTTGCTGGCTACTAACACAGAGCTTCACATGCTTTCACCTTCCTTCATGCCAAACCTTACTTGTCATACAACACCCTCAATACTTAAACGTCCTCCTTTAGCTGATATGGTCTCTTGAAAAACTCTAGATTCTGCTTTCTCACCTTCTGATCAAACCTAGTACAGGCTTGTATCAGGTGAGCAAAGCTACTTTCTGTCATTTCGCCGATCACAGCTCCCTCAAGCCACTTACATTCCTTGACCCGCCAACAAATTTCTGGATCACACAGTCTCCCCTGTACTAGACCTCTCTTCTCCTGACCTAATCCCAGTCTTTCCCCTTTTGTGCTTTGGACATGAACACCGTTCAGAAGACCTTTCCTGTGTTACTCCTTCAGTGACCAGCTCTTTTCAGCTGGCCTGTTATTTTGAAGCTCGGTCTTAGTGACTGCTTTTTTGCTGATCACACTCATCTCTCCTTAAAACTGTATACAAGCGTATCTAGTCCTCTGCACAGACACATAAAGCACACTGAGAAGCCATAAAGCAGTGGAGCACATTCCTTCTTGTGCATCACTGATACTGCTATTTATCAATTTCCAATTGGCAAGAACTGCAAACCCCTATCAAAAGCGATGCATAATCTGCAGGATGTCTTCATTACTCACCATGTATGAGAAGGAAATACACCACCTTGTCTTTTATATACCTGGTTAACTGGTGAGATATGCAGATGGAAAAACATCATTTTACTGTAAATTAAGAGGAAGTAATTGGGGGAACAACTGAAATAACAATAGAAACCCAAAATGTCATTTTAAGTCATTTTCAGAAAAACACTTAAAAATCAAGTTACCATTTCTCCTTGGACTCCCTCAGTACATGCCTCTGACACATCAACACTTGACCCTATAGAAATTTTCTTCAGTTTGATGTTACCAAGACTGAAATCATGCATCTTGACAGGAAAACTTCAGTGGGACGCTCACGTCTGTGGTAATCCAACTCCCCTCTGCCTTCCACCTTCCTTTTACCTCGCGATCCATCTTTGACATCGCGGTCTCCTGTGCACTACCTATTACTTCCCCTCTGCCTGTCTACCCACAATCTTTCTGAAACAGTTTGCTTTGACCACTGCTACGGCATTTGCTGTGCTAAATCACTCAGTCATATATTTTTACACTTCATACCTCAAGAACTGCAATTCCCTTCTGATGTCAGTCTCCTTCAATTTTCAATTTATCTGGAATACTTGCAACTCCTTTTTCAAATATAAAGGCAAACATACATTTGCCCCAGTCTCACATCTACACTGTTTACAAAAGCTCACTTCTAAAACACTTTATGTACAGACACGAACTTCCCTTGTGACAGAATTTATCAGTCTACTTCCCTACTTATCTGAAGGGAATGGATCTTTTCCTTCCACTTCAGAAACCATCCAAAATATACCACCCACTTCTTTCACTCCAGTGATTCTCTATCCATTATAAAGAAAAAAAAAAAGGGGGGGGGGGGGGGGGCGGGGGGGGGGGCAGCTAAAAACACAGCTCATTTACAACCAGTAAGCTCCTGGCCAGTACCCAAATTGGTGCTTACAGTCAGCTGTTCATACCTCTTCTCCCCTGCTCTACACGTGTAATCTGGGGGCTGCTGTAACTGCTGGGCTCCAGGGGACTTCTGCGTGCACTTCCATAGCCAAGAGGCTCCGTGTAACCCTGGGACCCTTCCAGAAGGAAGTAATGGTCTCTAAAAGTCGTTAGCAGAAAATTCCCACCCGGTAAATTAATTTTTTTTCCAATTTTCTTAAAAACGTCAAGAGAAACTTCAAATGAGTGTGTGAAACCAAGAGAATCGCTATGCGTTTCAGGCAGCCCATGGCCCAGTGAATGTGGACGGTTTACAGGAGTAGCTCGGCGACTGCAATGTAAATTCTACCTGCATTAATAAAGGAGAAGGTCTATTCTTACGACCGCTATCTGGCGAGTGTTTTACGTCCGCCACGACATAAGCAGGAGCACCCTTAAGAGTCGGTTGGGAGCCAACCGGTACGAGAGCAGCGACGTCTAACCGCGACGCAAACCCTCCCAAACGAAATAATCTCTCTAAAAAGTGACCGAGCGGGGAGCCCACACGCCGAGGCCCGCTCCCCACAGCCGCCGAGGCGAGCAGGAGGGCGAGGCGGGCTCCCCGCGCGCCGCCAACCGCCGGATGGCCGGGAGGAGGGCGCCCCCTGCAGGCCCGCCGAGGGCCAGCCGCGGCGGGCAGAGGCGGCAGGGCCTTTCACCACCACTCAGGGGGAAGACGGATGAGGTGGAAAAAAAAGGATTTGTGGACAAATTTAGACTTCTAGACGAAGCTGGAAAAGAAATTATTTGAAAGTACGTTTAAATAAAAAAAGAGCCAAGCGTGGTGCTGTGGAAGAGTGCAATGTTTAAACAAACAGGAACATTAAAAGTACATTAAAAAAAAAAAACCAACACCAACCCACCGCTCAGGCCTATTCTGCAGCTTGCTTTGTTGTTTCTATGCATTTATAAAAACTGTGTTCTGCCGAGAGAAGCTACAGTTTACAAAGAGAAAAATTAAAGCTTAATAGAGGCTTTTCAAACAACTGTTTTCAACCGGTGTTTACAGTGCCAGCTCTCGAGTTAAAGTTTGGAAAGGAACTGCCCCTCCAGTGCTCTAAGTTATTATACAGTTAATTTTCTTTGAAACTATTTTTGTCTGCCTCTCTCTAAATAGGTGGTTTCTTAAGTGAGTGTTACTTAAAGGAAACCAATCTGTTTTTCAGGAAGGGCTGATGATGTCAGTCCTTTCAACTCTGCTTTCCCATAAGAATTCTTCTAGTAAAAGGAGTTTCACTCTGGGAAATAGTGAAAAGTAACGTGAAAATATTTAAAGCATCTCAGCGTGCATGTTTATCAAACTTCTAGTCTTATGCTTGGATCTTAATCATGTTCAATCGTAACAAATGAAGGAAAAGGGAGAGAAAAACTTTTTGATTTTTAAAATTAAAAACAATTTTGCAATGAAACATGTGCTAAACTAAAGTATTTTATAAAGAGCTAAATACAATTCTGAACGCAATATATACAGAACAACATGTTTTTTCATAATTCTAAATTTATGTACTCCATTTCAGCATCGGTATTAAATCTGAAACAGAACCACTGTATATTATGAATGGTCTTTTGGCAAAACTAACAGCCATCCAAATAAAATACTTCAATCCCCAACAAAATGACAAGACAAATTCAGAGAGTATCATATTATTATTGAATGCTTTTAGTAGATGTGGATGTGTAGCTATAGGTCCAATGTCTGCTTAACTTACTGTATTATTGTTAGTTCTGATACTGGAAATTCCTGCAGTCAACAACAGAAAAAACCTCCGAGTAGAGCTAGAGAGACTTTAACTTACTGGTGGTGCAAGAAGTAGTGATAACACACTGTGAATTTTAATTTGCAGAATAAAAATAATAAGAGTTATATAGAGCTTTCAATCTTCCAAGTAAAGCATTACATTTTTACAGCTAAATGCTCCTTGCTGTTCACATATGGGTGTCCTGAACATAAAAGGGGATACGTTTGCATGATCATGGACGTAGTTCTAACTACTTGTCTGTTAATCCACACAGTGTACCTGTGAGACAGGTAAACAGCATAAACCCCTTTTTATACAAAAAAAAAGGTCACATAAGGCCATATTCTACCCTAATGTCCAGCCCCACAACCAACTGATGTCGTAATAGTCTTATAATAGCAAAAGCCCATAAAAGGATCCCAACCTAACTCAGATATTACTGACAACGCGCTCTGGCAATCCAACGGAATGACAAAAATATAACCTCGCTGGATTAACAGACAGAATAACCCAAACAAAATCTGTGTTAGCTATAAAAGGTGCAAAGGAAATATCTCTTTATCATCCTCTATTTAACAGTTTACTTCACTCTGCTAAAAAGAACAAAGCCAAACTATGATTCATTTGGAAATTAAATCATCCCCACCCCCAGTGAAGGCTTACACTGTGTGGGTAAACAGTTCCTAGGGTACTCTGAACAAAATTGTAAATAGATTGCCTTGCTACTATATACATAGCAAACAGTTTCATTTTGAAACTGGGAGTTAAAGAACAAGTGAGAAAAATGTTGCAAAGCCTGAACTCTGAAAATATTTACAAGAACAAAAGCTAATCACAAGTTAACATCAATAGGTTACAATTGCTAATCAAAAAAGAAGATAACAAGCAAGCACTTCACTCACAGAAGTCTGGTCTTTTGGCCTAAGGTTGTAGCAGTGCTCTTGTAATACGAAAGAAATATTAGCAGAAGGATTAACAGCAGTTTTTCCAATTTAAGGTTTACTGAAACTTTTCTAGATTGCAAAGGACTTAAGAGGAAAATCACGATGACACAACTCCACACAAAAAAATCCTCCAGAGATAAAACCAGTTTATCACAATCTTCTCTGAAACTGTCACTTAATCAACATTTTGTCCCAGTGTAATGGTGCTCTCCAGGACATGGTCTTTGGTTTTATTTCCAATATAATCAGCTGCGTTTAGAGGGGTGATTGAGGAAAGTAACAGTTATTCTTCTTGAAGAAAACTACAAAATTCAAGTAATTCCACACACAGGGAACACAGAGATTGTTATTCTTGTTACACAGTAGAAAGCTGATAGACAAAATCAGCTGAATAAAATTTACCAAGGGTCACAGGGTGAGCTAAAATTAAAGCTAAGAACTAAACCCAGAACTGCTCTTTTCTGTTCTGAGTACTAGTCTACACTTCTGTCACCAGACTGCCCTAACTCCTCCAAACAACAATAATTTAACATTATAATATGATAAGGAGCTGCTACAATCTGAGTAAACACATCCTAGCTCACAAATTAAAACAATCACCGGTCTCTGGCTAATCCAGCTGCCACACACGCACACAAAATCCCTCCACTGAAAGTCACTGTGAACTTCGGGGGTTTTTTTTCCAAGTTGACGATAAATGGCTTTTTATAAAAGGCATATAGTATGATTCAATATCCTGCCTGCCTTCAGCCAGGTAAAATGAAAGATTACTGAAATGAAAAAGCAGCAATAATATTACTAAAAACATTACAGTATTTTACCAAATGGATTATTTAAACCCAAACTATTTTATCTTTTTTCCTAAGATTTTTTTCAGACAACTCTGCTAACTCCTCCATACAATCCTCACAAATTTCTCATGGAAAAATTTCATATGAAGGTTTGCAAGTTACCAACACACAGTCTTAGCATGTGTCCAATTTCAAGCCCTTCTACACTGTGAGAAAGTGATAAGCACAAACTGCATGAAGTTCTCCGGAAAGCGACGTTACCTTCCCACACTAATTCTCAGCGCCCATGTGCAGCCTTCAAATGGAGCTAATTGTTTAAACAGAGCTAATTGTCAAGCAATTATGACTGCACAAAGCTCTTAAAAAAAAAATCCGATTTGTTTCTTGTATTTCAAGACAGACATTTGAAAACTGAAACCTTAAAACTCTTGAGACACTCTGATAAATGCTGCTCCTTCTCTCAGCAGCTCATCCATGCTTCTACCTAGAAAATCTGTCCACCACTGAGGATCCTAGAGCAAATGAAACTGCTGTTTCTTCGTAAAGAAAAAAAAAAAAAAAATCACATCTATTCAAAACTTTAAATGTACCTAAAAGTACTGTAAAGGCGACAACTAACTGCAATTTCTCTTGACAGAAAACAGAATTGGTTAGATGAAAGCTACACAAATTGATAGTTCCTTCCTCTCCTCTATGTGATGTCAACAGTTAAAAGGGATTGGATGTGCCATCGTAAACCTCTACAGCACTCTCCAGCCTATTTCAAGCCTGACATGCTGAGCTGCTGTACAACAATAAGCGAGAAAGTAAAATGGTAGATACAGAAATGTCTCCAAGGAGGAGGAAACTACAGATCACATTTTGGGTGCCTTCCAGTGGCTCCGGGCAGAGGAGCATGGCTCCAGAACAGCTATGCAGAAAACTTTGTTTAGAAAAGCCCAAAGAAAGGAGAAAATACAGAGGCTTCTTCTGAGACAACTCTGGTTCCCGTAATAATCAACAAGTCATAAAAATGTTCGATTCAGAAATCCCACAAAGGTTCTCTCTACAGCAGCAAAGATGTTGACTATGACAGCACCTAGTTGGGCTTTCACAAGCACTTCTAATCCTACTCGTAATTAGGGAAGTGGGACTCTTCCTTGCCATTTTTCATACTCAGACTGGAAAAGGGTGGCTACCTGTACCAAACTGCTATTTAAACTTTCACTTCAATGGAAGCTGTGACTTACTCTTAACAGGAAGGAGGGGTAAGGATGCAGCAAATTCTGAATCCAAACAAAGCAGCTTCTAATACAGACCTCATGAAAGAGAAGGGCAAAAAGAATGGCAAACACGAAACTGAAGGAGCTGGGTCAATGATTTTGGAACCTCTTTTTAGAGGCTCCCCTTCATGTCCTTTTAGTTTCTCCAAAGCATGTCCACCGCAGGAATAGGATGTAGAGATCAATTCTTAAAGGTGTTTTTTTTTCCTTTGTACATTATTTGTCACATTGCTCTCACACACACACACACACACACACACACAAAAGTGGACAAAAATCTATGCCATCGACTTCACATTGCCTAGTTTCCACATTTCTCCCCAAATAGTATTCATTGTGGATATACAGATATGCTTCTTGATCATCGAGGCCAATAAGCAATGAGAATTTTAGGTAACTGTGTTTGAATATAGACCAGATTACTGATCGTGTGCTAGATGGAAACAAAACTTGAAACCTAAAGACCCCCAAACTTTCAGTTTAGAGTGGAAATTATTAACACATCTGTGATAGCATGGTTTACTTAAGGAAGTTGCAAAACTAGAACTATCTTTCTGAAGTATTTATACCTGGGCTCATCCCTATAATATCTGCATACGTTACATATTTTTGCATAATACCTGCAGCACCTTATTTTAGGAGACTCATTTTTTAGTGGCACAAACTACATGGGCAAATAGAACGCAGCAAATCAATTCTTTCAATCTCCAGTAAAATCAGTGTTTCTGTTTTTCAGGCTGTTAGCAAATACTACCGAAACTATGAAGCTGGAGAGGGACTTTTTACAGGGGCATGCAGCGATAGGACAAGGGGTAATGGCTTTAAACTGATACAGGGTAGATTTAGATTAGATGCGAGGAAGAAGTTCTTCACTGTGAGGGTGGTGAGGCACTGGAACAGGTTGCCCAGCGATGTTGTGGATGCCCCCTTTCCTGGGAGTGTTCAAGGTCAGGTTGGATGGGGCTTTGAGCAACCTGGTCTAGTGGAAGGTGTCCCTGCCCGTGGCAGAAAACTTGGAACTAGATGATCTTTAAGTCCCTTCCGACCCAAACCATTCTATATCATTCTATGATGTCTAGGCCAGCATCTCCAAATGTATTTAGGAACCAAATCTTTTTGAGTCAGGCAGCTACACAGCAGGTACTGAGACATCTTAGAGGACATGGGCATCAATGACTCAAGGGGAAAGGTTTCTTGACAATGTAAGGGGGAGGAAAAGAAGAAAAAAAAAAAAAAAAAAAAAAGGGATTTACCATGGAGCGGTGAGCCAGATGGGCTGCTTGACAGGCCTGGAACAGGGCTACAGCGTCCTCCTTGTTTAGACGTCAGCTCTTGCTCGATCTCTTCCAACCCCGCACTCTTTTGGAACCTGCTCATGCGATTTACCACCCGGGGTGACATGTGTGTTCGGACACAGGGCTGGCCACCATAAGGATTGATAGGAAAAACATGGGAAGTGCCACGAAGCGTGCTGACCACAACCCAACGACAGTCATGGCTGAAGGAGATATCCTGTACCTAGAAAACAGAGGAGCGAAATGGGAACATAGTCACCAATGTGCACACATCTAACAAAGGAAATAGACCATCATGTTCTAAACAAACACAAATCTTAATTGGAAATGTAAATAAAATCCCCTAAGTTTAGGCAATAACTTGAATTTTTGCATATATACCAATGAACTTAGTATTCAGTACATATTCAGTATACATTATAAATATAAGCTGCAGTATAATACCCAGTTCTAAACTTTGCGTACTTTTCAAAATATTCTGAGATTTTTCTTTTCATCAGGCCTGAATTTATGAAAACAACCCATGCTGCAAAGTACTACAGAAAGCCACAAGAGCTTGGTGTAATTTTCAAATAGAATTTAGTTCTAAAAAGAGTTGGGAAACCATTTCAATTACATGTTTTGTTATTTGCTTGTTTACTTTAATTTTTAGAGATTACCCAAAAAGGGGAAAAGGGAGGGATGAGAAGAAGAGAGATCTCACCACTGGGCCTGATTTTGACAAATACTGGCACTCAAAACTGTATTTTGAGTCAACAGAAATACCATGTCCTACATAACTTAACAAACCAAAAATCAGTGGCCAGTATTTTCAAAAGCTCTCTATCATGGTCTCTAATCCTGCTACTACCAGCGTATCCCCCAGTAGAACCACCATTCACCCAGGTATCCCTGGACCTATGCTCTTTTTTGGATTTAAAATTTTGTCAAGAAGAAACTGAACAACTTTGGCCATTTCTCTGTATAAACCCATTCCATTTTACACAAAACAATCTTTATTAATCAGCTATTAAAGTCCCAGGGAAGACCCCAGTTAGATTTCTTCTTACGCATATGGGTACTTAATCACCACTTGAGAAACACAAGTCTTATTTTAGCTTAAAAGGTCAGTCTCGAAGCAAATATAAAAATAGTTAAATATTTTCTACTGTAGCTACTCCTTGCATAGATCTCAGATATGAAGTCCAGAAGGATTTAATTCTCTTTTAAGTGTGCTTTACACAACGCTTTGATGGAAAGCAAATTCTTGTTCCTGAAGGAATGCTTTAAAAGAGAGATTAAAGTTTGTTTCCAACCCTGTACTGGCAGACAACTCAAGAAAACAAGTAGTCTAGGTTAAAATGATTTATCATAGAAAAAAACCCCTAAAACAATTCTTCCAAAAATGTTTTTAAAGGTAAAAGCTGACTAAAAAGAACCACGTATGCAAGTGGGATTTAACACGGCAAACAAACATGTAGACGAAGGATTAGTTTTCATTATATTATTAAACAGCATAAACTAAATAAAATTCTTTAAGATTTCACTGAAGCCAGTTTTACAATACACTAGGTACTCAAATTGGAGTAAACACTGATAAAATCTTGACAAATATTCCAGAAATGCACTCCAGCTATTCCAGACAAAAGCAGCAAGTATTCATCAAAGTGCAAGTTTCCAACTGAGCCCTGAAGCCTTTGAGATAAAAAAAGGATTTAAGTCTTGTGACTTGTGACAAGATATTTGGCTGACAGACTGTCACGACACAAAATGCTTCATCAACATTACATAGATAAACTAAAAAACAGCACTACACACCTGCTCTTTTCAATTATGGTGACATACCCAAATGATCTGCTAATGATACAGCTAAACAATCTCCCCAAAATCCGACAGGTTTTGCACTTTCAGCGATTCTGGTATTACTGACATAAAGTCCCAGCACTTAGAGCTCCTAGTTAGCCTGCAAAGTGTTTCACCTTAATAGATTGCTCAAAAAGGATTAGAGACCCCACAGGGATTAACAAGAGCCAAAAAAAGAAACCCCACAGCCATGGAGTCAAGAGAAAAACTATGGCACTAAGAGTATTTAAATACTGGCTGTTCAAAGAGGCAATTTCTACCAGTCAAAATTAAAGGTAAGAACTGTATACAAATTGCCATTCTCAGTAACAACAGAGAGATCACCAATATAGTAAAACCATTAAGACTGTTGGAACATATTTCCAATCCTATCAAAGGCCCTGTTTTCTAATTTTCAGTAACGTGAAGAAGGGCCATGTTTGTCGTTAGATGTGACCCCTCTGAAAACATCACTGTTTTCCAAATATTTGGTATTCATTTTAGATCCAGCTTTAAATTCCCCTCCTGATCTCTAAAACTGTCTATCTGCCCCAGCCTCAAGAAAACAGCTTTTCTCTTCCTTCCTCTTTGCCACTCTGCTCACTCACTCTATACCTCCAGCCCAAGTTTTTTCTGTCTTGCTCTGTAGTTTCATGCTCCTTGCAGAAGAGTGTTCTCCCCTGAAACCACAGCTATCTGGAAGGGACTTCACAAGCCTCCCTGCGAACTGACACCTTTGAGCCATATTTACAGGACGGACTAAGACCGCTTGCGCCTCTTCAATCTCTTCCCTCCTGCACTTCAGCTGATTTCACAGCCAAACTCTTTAAATCACTGCTTCCACTCACACCTCCCACATACCCTCTCATTTTATTTGGCAGAGCATTTTTAGAGGACGTTTCTATGAGATGACAGAGAAAAAAAAATTGTATCTCACTGTACTGCGTAACGGAAATGTATATGTTTCTATATTAATACTCAGTTTTCAGTACGCATCCTTAGGATTATGTTGTTTTAAAAACACACACAACAGCCCTGGCATATGACAACACAAAGCCAAGAAACTGGGAAACAATCATTACAGGATGTTTTTTCTCAATGTAAACATTACACAGAAAAAAGTACTCCTGACCTTCAGGAAGAAAGTTTGGAACAACGTAATCCAAAATGTTCTCTTTAAAATTACGATCACAAACACTCCCTACAGTTGGAGAGTGGGTATCATGGTCATGACTGCTTAAAATACAGCTGAAACCACAGAGGCAGAGAACAAACAGGTTTTTATGACTTCGTAATAACAAGGAAAAAAAGAGTGTTGACAGATAAGTGTGAAATGAAGTAAGATTTATAGGAATACAGCTACGAAACCCTACTCGACAGCAACAAAAAGTATTTTGGAAGCTACCGTTACACATGCAGTAATTCCACCTATCTCCTACCAGTCTCAAAAATGGCCTCATTGGTCCTTCACAGACAAACAATGAGTCGCAGTACCTCAGACAGTTCTAGGAGGTAATTCAGAGAATATTTCCACTGTCATACAAGGGCATGAATTAAATACGTTCATATCAAAACAGCACAAATCCATCTGTGCAATGCAAAGGAGTCCGTAACTTTCCAGTAGACCTGGAAGAAAGCACTGGACCAGGCTGAAAGGAGAATGCTCATTCACGGCAGTATCAGAAAGGACTTAAAAAAATCAGCTGTGTGTGTCCGTGAAAAAAAAAAAAATTATCACGTCAGACTTGCTGTTCTCCACCACACTGTTACTGTACATTACACAGAGTTCTTGACTTCTTATAGTATAAACAAACTGCACAGTGGCCCATTAGTGGTTTTCAAGTTTATGCTAAGCGTTGCAATTTATTGCTGTCCTTTAGGTTAATGTACTATTATTTCATGTATTTATAATATATTTCTGGATTTGTTGTTAATTATGATGTAATGTTTAGATACCAAAGATCAATCAAGACCCCATAGTGTTTACAGATATATGTTAATAAAGTACAAAGTACACTAGATCTCTCACGATGCAAAGTTTATTCTATAGCTCAAGGTCGATATCAGATTTAACACTCAAGTTTGTATTTCAAAATTTTATCTATCCTCTTCTGTCTGGGCCAGTAAAGGGAATTACAGACCTGAGGTTTTTTTTCACTTGGGAACCCTTAAGATATTTTAAATTGCAATACTAAATACTTCTGTGGGAACACCGGTGCTTTCTCCTAGCTTTACTACCATTTCTTCCTCCTAGTTTGCAAGCCGTTTGGTTCCTTAAGCTTCCAGCTACATATCTTGCATAACCAAAAGTCTCAATGAAATCCCTAGATACTCCAAGGTCCTCATGAGAAACACCAAAGCCTCTTCTGGCCCAAAGGAATGCACTTAAGACAACCACAGAACGTTATAAGGATAAAACAGTGCACATCCTCTAATTTGCCCAGGTCTAAACCAGGTATTCTGTGACTCCTGTTTTACAGGAGGTCTGCAGAAGTTTTGTCCGTATTTTATAAACTCTTCAGCTTGCTCCACGAATCCTAATCAGCATCTGTCAAACCCAAAAGGGGTTCTGGCTGCCCAGACATGCTGCACCTCTTATATTACCGTCTACTGCTGACTCTTCTCCATATTAGTATGATAACTTTGTTGAAAAAAGAATTCTGTACCCTCACAAAATTATCAATACTATTTTCAGAATCATGGACAATATAACAGAGACAATTAAACAGTGTTTCAGATATTCCGGTACGCTTTAGCATGACTTGGAAAGAAATCATCCAGTACCTCTATGGAAAGGAAATAACAGTCTTGAGAATGGTTTTCCTAACAGGTGCAAGGAAAGAAATCTTTTAATATACTTGTACTACACAATGAGTCCTCCACTGTGTAGCTTCCTTTAGCTTTGTCATTTCTCTCACCTTCCCCATTTCTTTCTTGCAACCCTTTCGATCGAAGTACTCGCATCTAACCTCCGTAACTTCTTGTCAGTCTTACGCTGTCTTCTCCCGTTTGCCTTCAATTACTCTTCTCCTATGCTTCCTTTTAACTTCCACTATCCTATTTCCCTGTGTTTCAAATGCTATGATGTAAAAACCTCCAGAAAACTGAATGAAAATTTACCTGCCATGTTCGGAGTCTGTCCTGAGTGAAACAGTAGGGTAATTTAACATACGGACTCCTACAAGGACATGTCATGTGTCAACAGCTCTACTGAAGATCAGCTTTCAAGATTGTCCAGATCAAAAAATTATTTCTGATATTCTGAAAATCTGGGTGGAATTATCTGAACTTAAGGCTTCAAAGCTGACATACATTTACCTATTTTATATATTGTAAATCTACATAAGTTTTTGCTATCATTTTTTCCTTTTTCCCACAGCTTCTCCAAATTTAAACACAATGTTAATTAGAATATATTCACAAAATAAATTAAAAAAATAATTCAAGCCATAACTGAAAGAAAACAAAGCAGAAGTAAGAGCAGCACGTAGAAAACTTATTTTAAAAGCAGCTGATTAAAGTGGGATAGTCAGAGGAATGGCTGATTACACAAGCAATCCCATGGGACAGGCAGTGACCTTGTTTACCACTGCTCCTGTGAATGGCTGACAGCCCACACCCAGCCTCCATATTTCAGGGCTTCTAGAAGTTAATATTGTACTGGCTTGCTGCACAATGCTTAAATGTAGACTATCACTTACACAGCAGAAGGAGCTATGCTGGGCTATCACAGTACCTCCCTATGCAAATCCACTCCTGATGCATGCGCATAATGCAATAGTTAGAAAACAAAGGTCACGACACTGAACCACATATTTTCATAGTAATTACAAGAAACAAATATTAAAACACATTTTGATCTTCCTAGTGCTCTTTCTTTTCCCCTCGTGCCCCTTTTTCTGCTGTGGTAAGTTACACCAGGTACAATATGTATATTCTTGCGCATTTCATGGCATTAAATTAAACTTCAACAGTGAAGTGAAACAACAATAAAGCATGACTAGCATTACTGCAATAGGAACTTAACCCAGTTTCATGCGCATTATGCAATGTCACAGAGAAAACACACACCACTATTTGAAGGACATAACTTAAGTATTTAATTATGCCGTGCAGGGAGATGGCAGAAATAAAAAACCCATATCATTAAACAATGAGAAAGAGCAGCAGTATTGAGGCAAGGGTCAAAATAAATTAGAATACTGGTCTGTACTTGAATTTTCTTGGTTGAGAAAATTAAGGAAATGATGTAGCAACAAACACAAATGAAAAAATAATAAAATCACAGACTACACAATATGATTTATCAGACCCACACAGACTCAACTCTGTCTCCCCAAGTCATCAAAACTGATTTCAGTTTCGTATAAAAACAATGGCAGAATCTGGGCACAGTGAGACATTCATGTAGGGTCCCTTCAGCCAGAGTAGCTGCTCTCTATTAATAACTGCAATTGCAAATGCCACTCTGCTTAGAGCTCTGTCTCCTCAAGATAGTTAAGCTACTTCTAATTGCAGCAGTTTCTTATTGTCTGCTTTCACCAAAGACTGATCAACTTCCCTAAATCAATCTTTATTATTTCAAGACTGTCCAAGATTCTTTCCTAGAAATAAGAAAGTCTCTCTTCCACAGACTACTTCAATAACTGCAACTACATAAGTATGTCAAAAGGTAGGAAGAAATTTCTATTAACCACAAAGGTTTACATCAAATGTTTGTAAACTATACCAATGTTTCACTACCTGGACACGGTACGTGACACAACCTTGAACGGTCTCTATGCAATCACGTCACAAAAACATTCATGCATTCCCCAGAAAAGTGTAAAATTGCACATGTTCTGTGGCAGCCCATGCTGGAATGTTTTTATCATTCCCTCTGTTTACCTATGCTGACTGAAGTCAGTTGTAACAGCAGTTTGCGAGTCAGAATAACAAAAGCCTGACAGCGTAAAAGATTACAGAGGACCCTGGCCACCAGCCCACTGATGCTATCATTACGTTTATTTGTTCTAGGTTGAGATAATACTGTTTTCAGGGATTTTTTTTTCTGTTTACAATTTCAGATCAAAGAGAAAGGATCATCAGGTGACAGCCTAACTTTCATCTGCAAGTAAATGAGCTTCCTCAGTTCAGAACATGCTATACCTTTACTAAAAACCTTCCAAAATGCTCTTCAATAAAAACATGAGTGAAGTGTTGACTTATCAATGTAAGAGCTGTAGGACAAGAAAATGTATCCTTAACCAAAATGTGCACCACATACACATGCACATTTTTTCCCTTTACAGCTGAATTGTGCAAGCATGGGTTCTCCGAGAGCTTCGGTTCCCTCTCTGGTAAGGTTAAATACAACCAGCGCTTGCAATGAACTTTCACGATGTAACACAGCGCATCAAACATGCTGTTTTTTGTTCCCTAAAGTAAAAAAGAAAAATAATTCTAAAGCATAAGTGGCACTTAAAGACTAAAAGATATTAATTCAATGTAACTGAAACAGTGGCTTCTGTCTGCGTTTGCAGAAAAATAACTTTGAATGTTGTGACCTTGGGACACACATCACTTGAACCAATAACATATCTGAGCACTTCACATTCTTTCATGGCCATTGTCCTCACAATTCCCTTATGAGACAGAGGTCCACTTTCCATCTTACGCCATCTTCATCCAGGTCACACAAAAAAGTCACTGGCTTTGTTAGGAACTGAGTGATCTTCACAGTCCTGACTCAATGTTTTATTCAGCAGATAAGGCTTCTTCCTGTATTTGCTGCGCAAAGTCAGCAAATACAACATAGATTTGCAGTAACAACACTTTAAAACTCAATAACACTCTGTTTCATTGTTCAAAGCATGCAGAAAGAGAAAAGGAAAACCATGTTATGAAGACTGGCTGTGAACGGTCAGGGAGAATACTATTACTTACCCTTAACTGTGTCCAGGGGAACACGAGCTCAAAAACCCTACCTTAACCAAGCACAGTACCTAAATCTCCCTCAGCATCATGAAGCCAACACGAAGCAGACTGGCAGGGCAGACAAGCCCTAAAAAGAAGATCACTAACAAAAAAACCTGGAAGATGGCTAGCAGGTGCCTTTGGACACCGCTCCAGGGAAAAATGACTGTCAGTTGCTCAGAAAGTGCATATGATCATGTATTGAATATATATTGAATACCAGCACAATCTGCTGTGAGCAACATTGCAGTACAGGGAAGGCTTCTCCTGTGGAGGAACTTGTAACAGTGTCATCCCTTTCTCCTCCATTGAGCAGAAAATAACAAACAGCATAAGCGTAGCTATCAGGATAGACTGTTAATGCAAACACAACATTCTGTATTAAAATCCATTTTCTTTTTTTTTTTCCCTAAACATCAAAGTGGAAAGTCTCTACTTTATCCTATTCATTAATGGTATGATTTCAGTGACACTGTCTGGGTGGAGCAGCCAAGTCATTGCAAATGCTTAGCACAAATCCCGCTTTGGCTAAGGACAAGATACTGATATCCATGAAAGGAGACAAAACCCCTTTTTAGATCTCCTTCCAACCAGTCTGTGTATTTCAAAAAATGGTCAGGAAAAGGTAGGAACGGTCTTTCAGACTGAAATTTCTCAACCCCAAACCAAACCAGAATTTGTCTGGAATTTAGAAAAATTAATGCATGATGGAGCATATATTCTTTAGTTTTATTAAGTCAAAGTAACCGTACAGCTAATACATCTGACTCAACAGAAAGACATGTGGGTGACTTACAGACACTGCTTGATTGCAGTAAATCGATCAGAAAACAACATTATTAAATCACAACACTTGCTTCTTTTTCTTTAATATACATTAAACATGCAACTTAATCCACTTAAGATGCTTCTCTATATGAATGTCAGAGGGGACTTACTGTCACCTTCTCTTAGGAGACAGATGAGGAATACCAAGCTATTGGTCTGCCCTCCAGGGCTGATATTCTAAACTGGGTGAAATTAGAATTCCAACAATCTATAACACCAAATATACCTGTCAATATTTGGAACACCAATATATACGGTTCCCAAATTTCTGCTCCCAGAGCAAAATTGGTATGCCATGTATTACACAAAGCATACAATGCGGATCCAACACCTCTTGGAAAAATTGGTCTTCGGATCCAACACTTCTTGGAAAAATTGGTCTTACAGTGTACTCCATGTACAGTCAATTTGTGCAGAAGCAGTGATCCCATACAGGGAACTTCTGTGTGTCCAGCAGCTTAGACACATTCAGACAAGTACATGAAACTTTTATAAATGTTACCAATGTCCCAGTTTTTGTCCATGAACTAAATGGTCTTATAATATCAGTAGTATTTGCAAGAAAGACGTTTATTGATCAAAAAGCAAGAAAAGAAAAAGCACGTAGCAGACTGTGAGAGAGGGATTCCCACGTATTTGCAAAATGTATGGTGATGCACACTATTGGCCAGAATCTCACATACGAAAGGAGCTGATTTCAGTGTGGACGTTAAAATACCACATATAACAAGGGCATAATGGTGATGTTTAAACAATTTATAATGGGTACTAGCTAAACAAATTTTGACACTGATAATCACTCATGTCCATCAACACAAATTAGAACTTTTTATAGCTCCAGTACAGAAGGTGACCTTTAAGACCATTGGCCTTGATTCACAGTTAGCTTTAAACCGGGGCAGGAGGGAAAGAAAAAAGTCTGGCTGCAAATGTATAAATACTATTCTAACCAAGAAAGGAGGTACAGAGGCTTCCAGCATGTGTCTCAGAATATCTGCATTGAGAATTTTAAATTGAACAGTCTCCAAAATTCTTGTCTAATGCTACTCATACCTGAAATCTATGGAACAAAAGAATAACACCACATACTAATCTTCTCACTAAACAACTACAAGTACTGTTATTCCAAAAGAAAAAGTAAAACCATCCATCATATTATGTAAATATTTTAAATGACAGAGGTGTATAGAGAATCACAGGTACCAATGTGATATTGTTGCTGGATAGTTTAATTATCAAGGGAGTTGTGAAATCCTCCAATACGCCTCAGACTGGTTAGATTTTTCTCTATTTTATACTATTCCAAAAGCTATACTGTTCACTTCCCAAATGAAAACTGTGGCAAGCTAGGAAAAAACTTTACTATGTTGTTTCTGAGAATTTTAATGCAATGCTTTCACAGAGAAGCTAATACTATATCCCCAAAAGTGTGTATCAATAAAGGTTTATTCTCTAAAACATGTTATGTTTGGTTTCCGATGTATGCCTTAAAAACAAATTTATCAGCTGTAAAAAACAGCAGAACATCTTTGTTGCTAGTGACCAGAGTCCTGAGCTTTGGTCTTCAATATTGATTATAGGATATTTCCCATTTTTTTTTGTATGAAAGTAGGACAAAAATAACTCTAAAACATTAAACACATTATAGTACATGCTCAAATAGATGTGTATGTATACACACAGATCTCAATGCCCTTTATATCATTTACAAAAATTACTTGTAAGTACTATATATATTATCCCATATGGACAGTTTTTCCTAATTTCCTCTCACTTTCCAGATTGGTTATTCTTTCCTATAGTAAACTATTGCCTGTAACAGTAGTTACACTCTTCCAGAACAGTAGCAGCAAACCTTTAGAATATTTAAACTACCAGTAATTTAAATTCACAGGGACTAAAACATTGTCAACCACTACTACATTAAATAAAGCTTTCAGATTCTACTTGTTACAAAGGTAAGGCAAAAAACTTGAGGGAAACTGCACAACTCAAAGGGAAAAAAAAATTGTTTGAAGGAGCTGTAATCACGGTACCACAATAATTCAAGCTTCCAGTGTCAGGGTCATAATCACAGTGCCTGAGGCTTCTCCCTGTCACACTAGTTTACATCTGCCAGACTGTCACAAGTCTGTGCTTTCACTGTGTAATTGCATCAGCAAGTGCAATACTCATTTCTTACCCTGTGGTGACATTTTTATTTATGTATTTAAAACAGGTTCTTCAACAGTTACTCAATGCTACAAAGGTGAGGCTCTCCTGATGCCTAAAAGCATCGCAGTGAAGGATTCAAGCATAACACGCTGCACTGATTCTAACAGTGATGCTAGCAAAAATGATCTCTCTCACTTTTTTCCACTTTAGCAGTAAATCAGTTTACTGAGCATTTTTTGTATTATAATTTCAGACTTCTTCACCCTATGCTAATAGCCTAATTTAGTCTTCCATCTCTAAGAGCGGGATTTCTAAACTGGGAAGTTAAATATACATCACTATAGTCTCCAACAGGTTCCCCCACTTTGCTAAAGTGTAGATAAAAGTTAATCGCAGTCTCTTGATTAACTCTTCCTTTCAACTCTTTAATTGTCTGTCTTTGGCTTTTACCACCAAAGTCAGGCAAACCCTGACAGTTGCTTCACGGGCACGAGACAAATGTTTAACATGTTACATGAGAAAAGGTTAAGTACAAACACAGCTAATAATCTGGGCTCTTTGGAGGTAGGGTCATATCTGAATAAATCTGACAGCACCTCATTGTAAAGGGCAAGAATTTATTATTGTCCAGGTTAAACGCTGTGCTCTTATCCTTTCTGTGGCTATAACATAAGAAAGGCTCTTTGTGTGCTGAAACAAACATTAAAGTGCCAACATACACAAAATGTATAAGGTGTCTGGGGATTATTCTTCAGCAAATAGTTTAACTTACTTTGGCTTCAGTCTCTCCCCTGTGAAGTGTATACAAATGATGGACGGCACTTTGTGATGATGACCAAGGATGTGTCAGTATTTGAAAAACATGGAAATCATGGCCTAATGTGTCAGTAGTAACCAGCAACATCCCTGGGTAAAAAAAAGAAAAAGAAAAAAGAAACACAAAAGCACAAGAGATTAATCACTGCAAAAGAAGAGGCTTAAGAACGTCTATCTAAAAAAGCTAGCGTGGTTTACATTTTGTTCTCTGGAAACAAAAGAAGACAGTTGCAGAAAATTACTGAATTGAAAGGGATTCATTTCATAAAAATGAATCAGAACTTCAACTGAAATCATATTAACAGTATTATTACTTAAGTATTACAATACAAATCTATAAAAGCCAACTGAAAAATCTGGGAACATTCTAACTAAAGCTGAGAACTCGTGTGACCAATATGAAGCACTGAAGTGATGAATGTTAGAGTGAAACCCCAAAATGCTCTTCACTGGGAAAGAGCCAGCATAAAAAAGATTGATGTTTCCACACTAATATTTTTTAGAAGAAGAGACATTATCAAAACCCAGCCAAAACAACCCATACCAAAAACAATCCTGAAGAAGCATCTTTCTTATAAATGTATATGGAAGAAACTGCCTGATTTATTGCTTGAAAGGCAGCAAATCAAAGTTGAGAGCTTTCAAGTGAAATATTAAATTAGGTACTAACTTCATTGAAAACAGGTCACTGATGGATGTACTGAAATGATTAAATTAGAAGATCAGCAGAATCACAGTAACTTATATATGCTATTTACTTTTTTCTCCCACTATGTGTCAGTCCATAACCCAGTTTTTAAACATTTACAAACATGTTTGAAGTCAATTTGCCATACAAATTTAAGTTTTTATAAAAAAAAAAAAAAAAGGTATTTTTGTACCTAGAAGTACGGCATCATGGCAGAACGTAGGACTACAGTAAACAAACTTCATATTTATTTTTCTGTATAAAAATGTCCATATTGCCATGCTTATTAATGAAATTTAAGAAGTTATCACCTGAAGTAATCCTCTGACATTTAATTAATGTCAAGTACAAAATTATTTTAGCAGTTTAATAGCTACGTTGAAGTGCCTTCTAAACAATTTTCAAGGTACCCATCTATTAAGGAAAACCAGGAATTTCCACGTAGCTCTGTTGTGTTGATTCTCCACAGAAATCATAATTGAAACCTTTTGTCCTTCAGGAAGGGGACTTAGGTCTCCCCATTTTACATGACACCTATTCAAAGGACAAATGATTACCGCATTTCTGTCATAAAAGACTGTTCACTTTCTCAGTTTATTTACACATGGCTCCATGATTCATCTTTCCCTCTTCTGCTCACTGCTGCCGAACAAATATAAGCAGTTCAAGTTTGAAAGCTCTCACACATTAGCATTGAAGTCCCAGTATACCACTTCAAATTTTAGAATTAAACTGGGAAAAAAAAAAAACCCTCTTGTGTACTGAGCAGCAGAGGAACATTCTCTTAGTAAAGATTAATTAACTCTTCTACTGAACCACCATTACAACATCACTAGGTGGCTATCCTGAGTGTCTTCCCTCCTTGGCAATCCTAGAATCCCCCTTCTCTTCAGCTCAAATAGAAAAATTTCAGCTGCCAAAGCCTCGACCTTCTGGGCCCAACGTCACGCCGCAGTGCCTCCTCCTCCGAGGCCGAAGCAGGTTTGCGAGCACGTGTCTGGGCTCACAGGAGGAACAGCACCATCCTGAAGCCTCCAAACAGGATAATACAGCATCATCGCAGACTTTGTGTGAGCACGAACAGGCGTATGCCTCGGTTTCTCTTGACCGTAACTCTTAAGAAATAAGGATTTTGTGAAGGTAAACAAATACTTTCAACACTATGAGGCCCACCAGCAGTAAGGTAAAAAATTGGAGAGAAATCCAAACTGCATTTAGAGACAAAAATCGCCTACAAGTTTCCTTCCCAGCTTGACCACTGGTGCTGGTAGGGCTTGGACAGAGCGAGGCCACCCACGCTGCACACATCCATTTCCTCAAAATCACACAAATGCAAAATCTTAAATCTGACCTCAGCAAGATTCCCTCCAGTAGACATACTTTACTGTTACAGGCTGTTACTCTGATTCCGAGTGTTAGAAATGAAAGAGAGTTTGTTATGGAGCTAAGAAATCCGTGAGTGCATTTGGGTATTATGTTTGGGCGGTAAAGCATGTGAGTTGAGGTTGGTCTGGATGTTAATGTTGGCTTAACTGGCAATTTCCTTGATTTGTAGTGACTGTGTTGATAGGAAATACAGCTAAAGTTGCTCAAGTGCAAGTCAGCCAAGTCTTTAGTGTGGGATTATGCACACAATTTGCATTAATTCTGTTCTGAAACATCACAAAATACACTTCCCTTCTAGTGAAGTGTGCGGTCCTCAGTAATATATAGCATTTCCAGTGGAGAAACCTGGAAGCAAAGAGGGGTTTGTGTGCTAGAATTAGGCTGCCACTATTACTGGAGTGAGGATAGTCCAAGAGATCTAATTCAACGCAGTAAGGATTTATTTTCTATATTCCCATGTTTGCCCCTCCTCATGCATTAGATAGCTTTATATAGAAGTTGAGTGTGCTTTTGGTCCTTTTGAGCTCTCTCTTATTCCAGATGGAAAGGACCTTTGGAGAAGGAGAAGCTGGAAGAGATGAATACATAAGGCTTCTCTCAACAGTGAACAGACGGCTTCAGCAAACCTAGGGTTTTTTTTCTTCCCCCAAAGTACTAGAAGTGTTTTATAAATACATACACAGAGCTGAGTGCACCCAGAGATCTGAGCACAGCATTCTTCATGTGTATCCCATCACATGGCACAGTGCAATGAAGATCGTAAAAAAAACTTTAAACGAGCCAAAAATCTGTCTGGAAGCTGGAGACAGAAAGCTGCGTAATAATCATGAGCCAGTGAAAACACAGGAATTACCATACTGTGTTGTCCATCAAATCTACCGGTTGTTTAGCTAACCAGTATCTCGTTTCCAATATTGGCTGGAAACGCAGGTGTCTGCGGACAGTGCAATAAACCCCACAGTATGCAGACATGATATAATTTCGCCCTTCTCCTCACAAAGATTTTTTCCCAAATCTGTAATCTCTACTTAACCCAAGCAGGGCGCTGCTAGAGAGCTCACTTGGGGACCATACACTACAACGTATGTCGCACAAATCCATAAAGCATACGGTGCTACCTGTTTGTTCTTTTGATGACATACACCGTATCTGAACAAATGAAGCAGTGAAATATGCTTGCCTATCTGCAGGTCTGATCAGTTCCATATGATGTGCAGCATTCTTGGTTCCATATTAATGTGCATTGCCTTGCGGGTTTTTGGGTTTAGTGTTTTTTGGTCTGGGTTTTTTTTCTGGTTTTGCTAACTTGAGGGAGTACAGAGGTGAAAGATAATACATTTGTGGGTGGAAAGGAATTGGCTTAAAAATAGAAAGATGGGTGGTATCTGATTTGGCAATTTTGCATGCCTAATCTAAAATCCTGCTCTCTGTCACTGTTTGGAATAACTGCATTTTATGAGATGAAAGCCGAGGGAAAACAGGCCCTTCGCTTACATTAGCGACTATTTTTCAGTAAGTTAAAGGAGGACCTTTCATACTCACATTTGCATTTGAAATACAAATATATACTTGCAGAACTTGTATCAACACAGAGGTCCCAAGCACAACACCACAGATGTGAAAGAAAGTGTATTTATAAAACAGCATTTTGAAATATCTTTCTTACTACTGTTATTCAAACAATAAATCACTGATGTTTTAGAACATTTAACTTGGGTTTTGGTGTGGTATTTTCCAGCTCCAATTACTTCACATTGAAGAATCACAGTTTTCAATTATTACAGCTCAGCCATTTCGTTTCTCTCCATCTCCCTGCAACAAAAGGCTGCTGCACCGCTGCAACACCCCAGCAGAAATACCTAATCCCAGTAGAGAAACATGAACTTGAATCTTGGTCATTACCTCACTTTCACTTTCAAGTGCAGGAAACTTCAATTCAGCTTTCTAAAAGACCTTGTGACGGTTTTCCCAAAAAGTTGTTTAGACGGAAATATGGGTTAAAGCTGTCATAAGTTCAGTCCAAATATGTTTTCTCTTATGATGTACTTTATGTATGAATAATCATAGATGAAAAGTGAATAATTCTCAAGGATTTCCTGCTTATTTTTCAAACTGGCATTAATCCCTGTTTAACAGATAACATCTGAAATCAATTCAAAGTCTTGCATACACAGAACCCAGTGGAAATTTGTGTGTAAAGCAGATATTACTTAGTATGTGTCTCTCTGCAAAAATTCTGATTTTGCTTATCCGTAATATGAGGGGCGCAGCTAGGTTAAATTAATGACTGTTTTACTGTGTGGCTTTTCAAATCCACAGAGATGATTAAAATCCAGTTTAAAAGGAACAGGTATCCTACATGGAAAAAAAATTACCGAAGCTTTGTTTTACCTGACAGATGCATTTGCCCTAATTTACAGCTTCCTATTTTTCATGCATTCTGTTTGGGAAACAATAAGCTTCTCTGAGGATAGAGACGTTAAAAAATACAGAGAATATATGCATAAAAGGAAAAACTAGTACAGATGTAGACTGTGGGTTAAGAGCTATTTATGCAGTATCAGAAGACTAAACCAGACTCTGGCCTGGCCATAAACTAAGCCCACGCCCTAAATGAGGTGCCAAGCCACAAAAAGCATTTGCGTCAACTGGGAATACAAGCAAAAGAAGGACTTCTAATTATAGGGCCTGGAAGCGGAAGCCCAGAGTGATTAGGAGTTTAGGCGCTGCTGTATGTTTATCTGGGAGCTTCCTCTCGCTCTCTCTCAGCCTGGGTTTGATAGATGAGGGTTGGCCTAAAGGGTGGGATTGAAGTTGCTGATGGTACACAGAGTTCTCCGCAATCCGAAGGAGACGGAGACTGAATACTAAGGCTTCTGTGGCCTTGTAGGAACATAACTCTTTTCAACTAGGCGTCAGCTGGTTAGCCCAAACGGCAAAATTAGAGAGCAGCAAATCTCGGTCGGGTACTTGCTATAAAATCTAGGAAACCTGAGTAGCCTAAGCATCTCCACCACATCCTATTTATAACACCTATCTAATTGCATAGTTGTTTATTATATGCATACAAATGAGGTAGACACAATTTCACCTTGGGTTTAAGTTTCTTCGCTTTAAGTAATGCCATCTTTCAGAGTAACAGAAGGTTTTTCCGCCTTCCAAAACAATGTCATTCTGTAATTACACACTGAAGAACTCAACACGTTCAAGCTGTGTTGGATTTGTTTTAAAAACTCCAAGGGCACAAATGTTAGGAAAGCAGGCACACATCTGCATGGAGGAAACGTATATTCATGGATATACTTAAATTTAGGAATGCAACTCTTACATTCCCGTGCACGCAAAGCCATATAGAGACCTGTATAGCCATTGCACAATTATGCTATTTACGTGAACAGCGATAAAAAAATATGAACGACTTCTCAGATTTTATTTTTTAAATATGAGAATAGATACCATGCAACACTAATATTATGCTTTTTAGGTTTTCATATTACAGGACCAGAGAGCTCAGTGGAACCACGCTGAACTTAACAGTCACTCCTGATTCAGTCCATCCGCATTTCTCTCAGCATTCCTACCTTCTCCATGCTAATTGTATAGATTTCTACTTCACTGCAGCTCTCTCGCAGAAGCAGTCGCGCATGCATCTTGTTAAGATGTGACAAAGTTTATATGGACCATGGTTTTATGAAACGTATGACCTGACCTATGAACAGTAGCTTTATTTATACTCACTTAACTCCTCTCTGAGGCTGATGCTAGTCAAAATACAGCCAAATATTAGTGCTATTGAGCCCATGTATACTTCCAAGTGTAACACATATGCCACAGTTACAAAATTCGGTCTAAAAAAAACCCCAAAACAACCTTAGCTAAATAAGGAAAACCTGATTTTAACAACAAAATTCACCACAAAATAAACACAAGTACATAAAGATATCCAAAATATTTAAAAAAAAAATATTAAAAAACCCAAACCAACAACCCAGCAAATGAAAAGAAAGAGAAGAAAAAAAAAAAACTATTTTGTGAATAAATAATTATCTATGACTGTACTCTGGAGATCTCTATACACTGTAACACACTGAGGACAATTATACATTTAATCTGAGTATTTGGAGCTTGGGGTGGATGTATGGAAACTGTCAGACATTTACCATGTCCAACAGATGGCTCAACGGTATGCTTTATATACTAAAAAAACTATTCACCAGTTTCAAACACTAACTGACTACAGCTGATGGCCCAATAAATACTAGAACTTTATCAGGATGGGTTTCTGCCTCCCATAACTAAAGGACGCACACTGAGGGCAGCTAAGAATATGAGGACAAAAGATCAAAGGGAACAGACTCCCTTTTCTTTTAACCCTGCCTGTTATTCCTCCAAAAGGGATACAAATCCACAGCCACTACCATGACGTTAGTGTTTTGGGGTTTGTTAGTTGCGGAGATTGCAGTAAACATTTTTACTGCTGTAACATGTTATCATGTTTTTCTCTTTTCATTGGAACGACAACAAAGTAAATGTTACAGAGACAGGGTAAAATCCTGACCTCCCTGAAGTCTACAGAGCTTTTGCCACTAACTTCAAGACAGGAAATAATTTTACCCTTTTCATACAGTTGTGCATCTTTAATCCGAAAAGAAGTTAACAATGCCTGCTGTGCTAAATGACTGTTTTGATAATAATTTTAATATATTTTAGAATTAATTATAAATCTATCATCTATCAAAACAGAGCGTATTCAGCAATAGTGATACCCGAACAAATCAACGTTTACAAGTGTGCCCACAACCTTCTTCAATAAATTCAGCATTCTATTAAAACTCGCCTTATTTACCTGCAATTTTGACAGATTTTAACAAAATGTAAAGTTTCTATCGAAAGATGACTAAAATTTCTATAAAAAGATGATCATAAAAAGGTGACTAAAGAACCATCCTTCAATAAACTGTGACATTTTCTGCAGTAGCGTAAAAAGCAACCATGGATAATGTTAGATTAGGGTAATTGTAAATTTCTAATGCTTAAAGAAACTAAGACCCCAATATTTCCTTTCTCTTAGAAGCAAGGAATAGGAGACCACAAAAATTACTGAAACTGTTAGAAAAATTACAGAAAGAGGACATACTGAAAAAGATAGGAGGCCTTAGACCATCCTCCTCAAGGCTTCTTATCAAAGCAAGACTTTTTGGTAGTAATAAAAAAAGCTTATAAATGGTACATAGATGGAAATCAATTATTTATATATGACTTCTGTCTGCAGCAAAAGGTAGGTGATGAAGCACAATGATTTAATCACACTTCTCCAGCAGTACAATACCTTATTTGCATGAAGACATCAATTTGATGATGACAGAGAAACATTTCCTGTCTTCTCCCCCTCCTCAAATATCAGCTCTTCAAAAGAGGAAATGGGCTCTAGTCAAACCCGCCAGCAACTTCTGCTACTAACTACTACTAAATCCTGCTTTGGGGATAAATTCCTTTGGAGACAATAGGTTAAACGCTTAGATTAGAAAAAATATGAAACTGGACGTTTTCTAAAAAGTTTAGTAGTGATGAATTTAAGCTACTGATAATCATATATTTCTGAAATTTAAAAATAGGATAATTCATGCACTGCAAATTTCCATACTGGCCTTCTTAAATACATTTCTTCCACCCAAATGACTTGATTCTATGTAGCACTGATGGCAGGATTTCATATGCATTTCTTCTCAGATTCAAGATCCTGTTCAGTGTGCTTCCAGGGTTAAACTCACAGAAAACAAAGAGTGATTTTACTTAAGACTGGTTTTAAACAATACTTATCTAAATCATAGCTATCCAAAATGTAGTAGTTATTTGATAGAGAATTTAAATGATCAAGAATTTCCTAAATTTTCAGTATATCTTAAAGTCTTCCACCTTCAGGTAGGAAATGCTCTAGACTTAGGCAAATATTTCTGTAAAATGAAAATCAGTTTCCTCTGGGGAGGCATTGAAGAAAAAAAAAAAAAAAAAGGAAAATGTACACAAACGGAATTAAAAAATACAGGAGAAAAACAGCATTGAAATGATTTCATGAAAAGGGCATTCTCATTGATTTCCACCTGGCTAATCACGATGAGGAGATAATCTGTTTGTTGTCATTCAAAGCGCACTTTGTGTTAAAACAGACTAGATTTTCTTCTTTCTGTAAAGTCCTCTTATTTACACTTTTGCTGCTAAAAAATTCCACTGCTGACACTCTTCCTTCACAAACAAACCATAAAGCAATGCTAGCAAGCTACAGATCACAAATTATTTCTCACCTTCTGGCTCAGCATATGTGATATAGAGACACGATCTTTGTAATTGCAATTCATCAAATATGATGCCATTACGTTAATTTTAATACATTTGTCTTCAAAGGCAGTAATTCAAGTTGAAAAACAAAAGTCAAAATAAAAAGAGAAAAAACAACGAATTATTCTGTCATTAAATAATTACAGCTGATTTTACTCTAGATGACACATCCAGGAAGGTGATGTTCCAGAACAAGATTAATCTTGCAAACTGGAGCAGAAAGTTGCAGTCATTATAAAAGTCCAAGCACAGATGCAATGCTGCTTGCAGCCATATCAGTACTGCAATAAATTAGCTTATACAGCACTTGCCACTATAAAAGATATCTCCAAACCTTAACTAATCTACATGTTTAATAAAAGACTGACTGTACACCTTAGGTGGGAAAAAGAGACAAAAAAAAATTTGTTAATCTGTGAGGCACTATCAATGCTTCCCAACAATCAAATAAGGTATTTTTCTGCCCACTTGCTCTGATCAATGGGAGAAACTTCTGCAGAGACATTCCAATTTAAACCTCTTTAACTATTAACTCAAGGCCACCATCACATTTCAATATAGAGCATTTAAATAATCAGAGGAATTTCAGGTCTGTTAAAGGTGCAGTCAGGCATCCAAAGGGGTATACAGTTTAATCTGTTTTACTGCTGGTCCAACATTAATTTTCTTGTTATTAATGGATGGAAAAGCTCTTTTGTAGCCAAGGAAGCGTAATTATTTAAAATTTTAGATGTGTTGCACTTCACAGCTCTCAGCTGCTAAGCTGGCAGGAGTAACACTTCTGGAAAGCAGATCATTTATTTACCACATTTAGAAGAAAAAACCCCAGATACTTATAAAACAGCACCATGTTTTAGCTATTTACTAATTGACTATCTTATTTGAGAAGTTTCTCTCTTTGACATTAAAATTACCATAGTTAAGCAACAACAAAATTAAAGTACAGAAGTGAACTGAATTTGACATGTCATTTAGTGGTTTCAGCAATGGATTAAGAATCAGGGATCCTATGTAATACTCTTCTCTGGCACTGAGTTACTGCGTGACTTGAGTGAGTGACAACTTCTCAATCCTTCAATTTTTCTAAAATTAGCTTTCAATCCCTAATTTAAAAGTTTGAAGTTCTTACAGTTGATTTTCAACACACCCTTCTTTTTAACCTGTCCTCTTCTAATAAACTGGATTGAAGTCATACCCATAGCTCTGATTTCTGCTCTTTGTTTTCTCTACTGTTTGCAAACTTCTCTTCTACCCCCTCTCCCTCGCACTGCTGGAATTATGCCACCATTCAGTCAGTCAACTACCACGGCTTGAAAAGTCTCCCACTTCTTGTTCACTGAGAACGCCTTTCTTCCTCTCTAAACCTATTTCTTTGGAATCTTTCTTACCAGCTTGCCCTTCAACTCCGTAAGGATCAAGTCTTACATCCTATATCTTTCCTGCCTTCTGTAGAAGCTATCTGGATCCAAGAACATATCCCGTTCTGAACTTGCAAGGTAGCTGTATGAATTTACAGTTATCTACACAATATACCGAAGTATACATATTACTTATGTATATCAGAATGTACCTTCCACACCCCACCAATTTAAAAGTTGGTGCTACTGCCAAATTTAAGGTGTACTTAGCTACTGCTACAGTTATGTTTTACTTAATTATCCTACTTTCAGTTTGTTTTTAAGGGCTTGCACTGAAAAATATTGCTTCTATTGCTCCCTCTAAAATAGTAAGAAGCCACGACAGAATCCTGTGGCTGGCAAACACTTCTATGGCTACATTTAAGACGCATAGAGAAAAGCTTTTATTGAAAAACACTGTCCCAAAACAAGACCACCACTAAGCTTTTGTAACAAAATGTCCTTTTCAGAGGCTGTGAGTCTAGTTACTTGGCTTAACAAATTGGCAATTGAAGCACAACCTCTAAAAAAAATTCAAATACAGGATAATTCTCATCTTTCCTGGCTACCCACAGCCACCTACTGGATTTTTTGCAGATATAATTCTTGGCAATGAAGCCTTCCCTCCCCAGCCTAACTGAGAAACAAGGCACAAACCTTACAGTAACAGTAATGAAGAAGATTTAAACAAACTTCAAATAGATGTGCAAACTTCTACTCTTAACCCGATTCCCAAACCAAATATAAGTAATAGATAAGTTTGTATGTATGATCCCAGTAACAAGGAGTAAGAGCAAAGAAATGACAGCTCTGCTGCTCATCAGCAGTGTCTAACACTACAGTCCAAGTCCAAATCGGCTAGTCCCAGCTCAACAGCCAAAGTCAAAATCTGAAACTGGGAGGTCCTGCAGTCCTGTAATAAATTACTGGCTTGTACTACTGCAGTTACTATGCAACTAGGACATTTTGAAGGAATTCATGTCAAAGGCTGTGCCAAACGCACCATAGAAGAGAGAAAGGAAAAGGCACACGCATCTGAACAGCAGCCTGCTATAACCACAGTGCCCGCAGCGCCTGGACTACCTCCTCTGAAAACCTTGGCAGGACAGACGTTAGAAATCCTGTGCAGAGAACAGGAGGCTATGACCGGTTCAGATTCTGCACTGCCAATTTTCACAGGTGAAAAGAGGAATTAAGACCTAAGCACAATTTTCTGTTCTGTTTGCCTCAGTAGCTCAGCCTAACTTCCAAAATTGTTCACTACGTTAGGCTGCGTAACTTGAGGCTTCTACAGAAAGTGGAACTACAGAGGAAGAGCAGCACTGCAGTTCACACTGAAGATGGACAGAACAGAAATGGATATCCTAACACCCTCCAAAATCAAACTCGACATTTGAATATCGAGACTGTCAGAATTAGTGGACATATCTAAAATTTAGCGCTCATTTTCTCTACACTTTATCTATGAGTTGTGAAAATGACATATATAGGTGTTTTCATGTTCCACTTATTCACACATACACATCCTCAAGACCTTGTGACCGAAGAGCATTACAGGAATGAGTATGAAGCTTGCACAGTACCCCTCTGTGTAAAGGTTAAAACCACAGATGTTAGTCCTGTGAAGGTCTGATTTATATAGTTTATCTTCAGCAAAGGATAGCCTGGTTCTGTTTCGCAGGAAAAGCCAGAAGTTGTTCTTTCCTCATGTAAGACGATCCCGATTCAATGGCATAGAAGAATACATAAAATCAACTATAGCCGTGTGATTAGTCGCCGCAGTGGATAGCTGGCATCCCTCTAAATGTTTGTAAGGAACGGTGGCAGCTTTAAGAACAAAAATTAACCGTCTCAAATTTCTATAAGGGCTGAGAAGTATCTCAGCAACCTGGCAAAGACACAGCGTACTGACTGGAAAAATGCTACCAGAGTTCAGCTGGAGGCGGGGGATTTTACTTCAGACACCAAGGTTATTCACCCTAACACCCACTTACAGAACTGCTGCATGAATCCAGCAGCCAGAAAGCATGGAGATTTCTCAGTTTTGTAAAGCACATTCTCTTCTTGCCTCACTGCCACTGACTCCACCACAATCCCGACTGAGACAACTTAGGCTGCTGAAACGTACACATTAACTGCAACAGGCAACAAATGGTGTTTCTACCTGATTTTCATAGGAAATTCTCCTTCTGCAGCGTATGCCAAGGCATAGACCAGTGTAAAATACAAGTAGGCTGTAAATTCCCATCTGTCTTACGAAGATGGTATTGTTTAAAAAAAAAAAAAAAAAAAAAAAAAAAAGCTAGTGTTGCTTGGGCAGGAAGGCAGCACATACACGTAGGGCACATACAAGCATACGCTGCCTGCGTGCATTCCTGCAGCACCCTTAATTTGTGGGACTGCTTTTAGAACTGTGATCCCACAATGTGTATGTCAGGGAGAGCAAGTGATATAAAACATACCTTCCTTTGCAAGCTAGAGAGGATCTGGCCCTTCCTCCCCTCTACAGGGAAAGGAGAAGGAAACTTACTGACCCATGCACTAGACAAATGAACAGACTATCCATTAACTAGTGAATTGCACAGAATGAAATTATGTTAGAGACAATAAAATGAATATGACTTTAAAGCGTTCATTAAAACTGTCACCAGCCATCTAAAATTTAACCTATGAACCACAGCTCTCATTCATATATCATACAAAAAGCTTGCCAAAAACCACGATTAACCTGTGCAATGATCAATAATTCTGACATACAGTAAAGTTTGGTTTTAATTGGAATACTTACAATTGATTATCAAATACTCTCCTAGAAATGAAAAGAAAAGAAACCAGCAAAGTTTAGTCACACATTTGTTAGCTAAAAAGTTTACTGTTGGAGAACATCTAGGTACCAGTGACAAAAATCTCCTTAACTAGAAAGCGCTTTCTTAGGCAAACAGACAGAAGTTTTACAAACACAAAATACATTATTTCCATCTAAAAACTGGACTGGATCAGTATCTTCACTGTTTTTACTGGAATCAAAATCTCAAACTCGGAAAGCAAAAATTGTGATTTATTAGTTACGCCTTTATACACAATTCAACTTTCTTTTCTCTTTCAGTATCTCTAGGAAAAGGCAGCCTTTGGTAAAACACGCATTTATTTGTTGTGTCAAATCTAGTCCAATCAATAACTCAACCTAAAAAAGGATATTCAACCTTGTGCTTCATATTTCTATAAACCCTAGAAAATCCCAAGTTTATGACACTAAACCACACCAAATAAACAGAATGCATGGGTCAGCTACAACACTGACTCCAAATACTGAGAAATACGTTTCTTTTTCAGCTGGTCTTCTCAAAAATTCTGTCCCACATGAGCCACATTTTGTAGACAAAAGATGATACTGTAGGCAATATATTTTTGCCTTAAAAAAAATAATAAAGGTACAGACAGAATTAAAAAACAAGGGGTTTGTTTATTTCCAGGCCTGTTGATAATATTCGCTAAAGCAAGATGAGCAGCTGGTCTAGACTGAAAGGCTGAACCAACTGTTTCCTGTCACATTTAACAGCCCAACATCATTTAAAGTCTTAGGATTAGGAGGAAGGTGAACAAGAAATTCTGTAACTTCTATCGCTGTGTAATCTGTAATAAACCCTTGAGCTATGTAACTTTCAAAATCCAAATAATTTACTTTTTACCTTCTTTGAAATACTAGTAAGAAATGTCTATATATTAAAAATACATACATTGCACATGTAAATAAAAAGTTTTAAAAAAAAATTGATACTTTTAGCTTCACTGTTTATAAAACTTAATTAAGCTTGGTGTGTCTATAAAGTTTTCTGTTTTCCTAGAGGGTGGAGGGGAAACTTACAGTTTATCATGAAATTTAGCTAATAGAAATGGTAAATATAAGGTAAAAACCTGTCTGGAACTGATTTCTGAAACACTGATCTTATTTCCTTCCTTATGGATTCTATTTTCATTGTATTATCTATGGCTGTACAGAACTTGCACAAGTGTGGACAACAACGTATTTAGCAACTAATATTCAGCTTTAGCACAAATAAAACGTCTATAATTTGCTTTTAAATGTGGTGAAGTAAAGACAATTTACTAAAATAAAACTACAGCCCCATAGACTCTAAAATTACTCTTAAAAGCATGTATAACAATTTCTCTAGTATGAATAGATGTGTATAATTTACACACAAGTTGGTTTTAATTATCACAGTTCATAAAGGCCTTTATACCTTAGATCTGTCAAAATGAAGAGAGGGATTCTGTTAGTTTTTACCATGTTAAAAAATCTATAAAAGGATCCTCCCTTCTGGCCTCCTAAAACTAAGATCCTTTAAGCATGTCCAGTTTGCTAGAAGAACTAAAAAGCAGATTCCACGATGCTTATCAGTTGTGTGATTTACAGACACGATACTTTGAAAAGTCTCACCAATCGTGACTCCGTTTCAAGTCTGAAGGGACTACCTCACACCACCCATAGCGAGTCTTGTCCAACTTGCAGGACTAAGCCGTAGCGCTCCCTGCCAACATCATAAATGCTGCCATTAAAATATTTGTTTTAATTCTGACCTCAGAGTCACAGCTAATAAACAAGAAAGGCAATGAGAAATTGAAAAACAAACTAAATGCAGCTGTTGGACTGGACGTTTCACAACTGTGTTTAACTGCATCCTTTAATTTCACTTCTATGAATAGAAGCCATACACCACAGCTTGCATGCCAGCTCGTCAAGCAAGCAGTATTTTCTTTTGAGTTCATTTTGCAGTGTTATTCCGTCATGTAAATTTTACTGTATTTTTAACTTTTCCTTTGAGATGTGGTCTGCAAACAATGGCTAACTATTTGCTGGTAGTTTCTCATTAGAACACGTACTAGCAATGGATAGCATTTGTATAATTTTTCCATAATCTTCCTCACACACAAGAGGAACAGAATTTTTTTGGTGTATGTATAATACATGTTTGTATGTGTGTCAGTCCAGAGCCCATTTAAATATATCCAGTGACCAGAAGACTAACGTTTTAGAAACTATGCATTTAGAAACTATTTAGAAATGCATTACAAAATGACATGAAATAACTAGATACAGAGGAGGGAAACACAAAACTTATGCTGTTCTATGGACTTCCCAAAACTTACTCATATATCTTTAAAAACAAAAGTATTATTTTTTTAATATGTCTTTATAACAATCAATGAAAATACCTTTCCAGAATGCACAGGATTACAAATCTAATTAGACAGAGAATCAGGAACCTGAACATACTTGAAAGAAATCCATTCAGAAAAGGGAAAAAGAGGCCACATCCTTTTAAAACTGTAGATACAAATGAAGAATCAGATGATTAAAAATTAGGATACTAAGAAAGCCAGAACTTCCAATTTGTTTTGGAATATATTCCCTGAGTATGGAGGAAAATACAGATAATTATATTTTGCAAAAAAAATACAGCACATTGGTGTGTTTTTCAAATATGTAATGTCCTCCTCTTCTCAGTTTTCAGGTTTGGAGGTTTAGTATGTGGAAAGATAAATATCACCTCACAGCCTTCCAAAAGTAAACACTTTGTTTCCTCGGGGGGGGGGGGGGGGGGGTGTATTTTCATTAAAAAATGAAAATCAATAACCTTTTTTTAAACATGTGGAAATCCAACTTCCAAATAATACATAGGGGGGGTGTATTTTCATTAAAAAATGAAAATCAATAACCTTTTTTTAAACATGTGGAAATCCAACTTCCAAATAATACATAGCCTTAGAACTTTATATAGCAATGTCTTACAAAAAAAAAAAAAAAAAAAAAAAAGAAAGCAGACCTAATGCCTCCAAAATCACACTAAAGTCTTAATTCTCAGTACCATCTCCATTCAGGATATTTGCATCCACAACTTTGCTCAAGTCCCAAGACCCTACATGAAAGTAAAACAGTGAATACTTTGGACCAATATTAAAAGGAACAGCAATAAACCAAAACATTTGAATGAAGCCGTACACAGAATTTCCATAACAGATCATGCCAGAGGTCTATGTAGCCCAGTGTATTTATTGCCTTTAACAACAGCGACTAGCAATCATCTCCATGTCTACGATGGAAGAAGGAACAAAGTGAATTAGTTTTAATGGACTACGGCTGACATCAGAATTGGTGAGGTTTTTTCCTCCTTTCTAAATCACGGCGTCTAATACAACATAATGAAAATGAGGATGTTTGTATGATTCCTTCAGTCTCCAGTCTAGACACTCTCTAGTTTAGACTAATCCAGTTTACCATTGAGCAACTGATTCTAATTGGTAACATTTAATCCCTTCCCTTCCCTCTCCCCATTTCAGACCCTGCATACACTTACAATTCCTGGCAGATTATCATCAACACGTTAAAAGCTTGGAGGTTTTTCTGTAAACATCTTAATTTAAGTAACCCCCTATGGTGTATTCCTTCCTTTTGTGAACTTCCAAAATTTAGTCCAGGGTACCTTCATCCAGAGTTTACATAAGAAGCTCTTGTTGATTTACATTATGCAGCAGACAGGATTCTTCTGCGATACTATAATGACTATGACATTCTGCAAATAGTTTCTACCTGGGGTTTTTGTTACCTAAATATATAATATATATTAAAAATATAAAAATATATAAATATTATATACATATAAAAGTTTAAAGCGTCCTAATGACAAATTCTTGCATAATGCTGCATTGACAGAAAAACATCTTAATAACAAAGAAAGTATTTACCAAAATTTTCTATCCTGGCTACATTTTAATTATGGTAAAAATTCAACCATAATAAATACAGACCTTAGTGTCAATACTGCTGTTTTATATTATATAACAGAAAATCATTATTGGTTGCACATAACTGACATTTCTAAATATCTTACATTTATAGCATGAAACAGGCCAAATCACCATTCCAAGAAATGATGGAAGGCTATGTTGTCCTGTAAACAACAGTAACAGAGCACGCGTGTTCATCAAAAAAAGGAAATAATGCAGGTGACATTATATGCTATTCAGTGTAACTAACAACATCCTAGACTATTTTTGTGTGGCCAAGGTGTATTGACTACAATCCTATAAAAGACAAACCTTGCTCCTGGACCTCATCTAAAGGTATCAAGATTTTCTTCAGAACAAAAATATAACCAGGAAAAATATGACGTGTAGGTTTGGGAGCATATCTACACAGATGCAGTCTGAAAAATTTATCTGAATTACCTAATGTGAATTAGGAAGCAGCACTGAATTTTTGTCTTGACGGTCCGTCCACACTAAGGTGGCCTTCAATTCACCCAAAACTGAATATTCAAGCTAAAATAAATCGAGCCTGTGTTAACGCTAAGTAAAAGCATCCACACAAAAGCTTAATGTGATTTTCATTTAATAAGTGAATTAAAGTAACTGTTCTTAGAGTCTCTTTGTAAGTAGAAGCCTCTTGTTTCCACTACATCAATATACATGCCAGAGGTACCTTAATAAAGTCCCCAGTCTATTAATATTACTTCACTTCCTTGTATTATTTATTCTCATCTTGAAAAGTTTTAATAAAAGGCTTGAAGTCTTCCGAAAATTTAGAAGCTGCCTTCCTTTGTTCAGAAATGAAAGAGTGGACATGGTGCTCTTAACTCTGTCTGCAGCAGCTGCTTTGCACAGACGATCAGATGGCTGTTCAAATATGAACTAAATATTCTCAGAACGCAGCTCACTTCCCTCGCAAGGGTTTCTGTATGCTTAAGAGATGTGACTTCCTTCTTAGACGTGGATCCTTCCCAATTAGGCTGAAGAAATACTAATTTTCTCCCTATCAGCTACAGACATCCAGTGACTGCCACTCAAAAGACCCTGTGTATCTGCAGCACCCAGCCTACGGTCTATCGGCCACGGCTCCCCGCAAAATTCATCCAGCTTGTTGGCCATTTTCAAGCTGCATGAATTATTCTGCTGGCAGAAGCCCATTTCTGGTCATCACCTGCACCAGGGCCCCACAGCTCCTTCCTCTTACATGCAAGTATCCCTGCCACATACTGTGGTGCAAGCATCACTTCATGGGAAGGGGTTGTGGTAAAAAATAAATAAATACCATGTGTATGCAATACTTATCAAGTGACTATATTGCAAAATCAGATCCCTTTCTCCTGTTAATACACAGCATCTCTTCCATGGCACTTGGCAATGCTAAATTATTACTATAACATTCATTTAATTTGTTCAATATTGGATGGCTGTCTAAAAAAAAAAAAAAAATCAAAATACAAGCGCTTCAGAAGAGGGGCCTTATCTTCATGTAAGTCACAAAAGCAGCCACTGGCATAGACGGCATTATATAAATAAACCATGACGTTGACAAATAATAAAGTGTATCAAAACACTGTGTAAGTTTCCTATGGAAGAAAACAATACATGAAATACTCATATTCTAGCAATTAAAAAAGAAAAAAGGGAACAAGTAACAGTGCCAAGTCACCTGAACTTAAAACTTTACTAAGCACACTTCCAAAACCAGGACAAGAACGTTATATAGGAAGTGTGCCCACCAGCCAGAAGAAACACCGTCACCAAAGCTGACAACACAACTGGCTAGGAGAACGGATTAAGGAGGCTCACATCATAATTTTTATTTTTACCACTAGAATAAGGACCCAGTTAGCATTTCATGTCTGTTTCCCAAAGAGTCAATCAGCAACAAATGGCAAAGAAGGACCAGTTCTTTTTCACTTTTATTGAACTACTACATATCTTACCTATTAAAATGAAAAATGTTAAGGGGAGAGGCAGTAACAATATACGCAAGGACCCAGCTTTTAGAAATTCCATAGGACTAAGGGATTTTGTGGATGAGATGCCTGGCCACAAATTTTCAGCTGCAGTACAAACCCTGCCCTCTCCTTCCCTCCACTCCATCCCCATCGCACCCCCCCAAAAAAACCCAGCAACCCACTCCCCATAGTAAACCATCACAACTTTTTTTGAAAACTAAAATTTGATGTACACAGGCAAAAAAACACAGAGCAAACCTAAACTACCAGGAACTGCAGTTTTTCTCCTTTATGGTTTTGGGTTTTTTTCTTCTTTCTAATGTTAAACATGATTTGCTATATGTCTTAGACTGAGACTTTTACAGTCTCCCTAAAATCAACTGACTCAGAAGCAAGCTTTTATTAACATAAGGGTCTGGAAGAGGTATATAGGGACATGCTAGGCAGCATTAAAAAAAAAAAAAACCTATGGTGCCCCCTAAGTATGCTCAAAAATGATATTTCAAGTTTGTTATTTTATTATTCAACCAGATTTTCATAGTAGCCATAGATCTAATACCAAAAAAAAGCTACCTGTATGCCAAGTTTCTTTTCTTTGAATACCTCGAAAACAAGAAAGAAAAAAAAATTCAATAGATTTGCCTTTAATTTAAACAAAAGGTAGACCTAATGTCACCAAAAGTCAATACAGAAATGTCTACACAGCACAGTGAAATGCTACGCAGAGACACCCCTGCTTGTTCTTTCATGATTTTGCCTTATAACACAGCTAATGTAAAAGGCTGTGTGTACAGCAAGCTCTCCTTGCCAACAAACCCAGCTCAGAACTCCACATAGATTATTTACCTTGCTGGGAGGAAAAAACAACCCCCAAAGCCTCAAAACCAAAGCAAAACAAAAAACAAACAAACAAACAAGCCAACAAAAAAAAGACACAGACCCTATCAGCAAGAGTCCTGCCATTGTTTGCAACAGACTTTCAATCAGGAAAGTAATAACTTAACATAACTTGGACACTGTAAATCCAGTAAAGGATTTCTTCTTGGTTTCAGAAAGAAAGATTAGGGAAAACCATTTACTGACATTAGTGAGTCTCTTTCCTTCCCATTGGATTGTTTTCTGATAATCCTACTGTGAAACAATGTATTACGAGGAGCTATTCTCACAACAATACCCATAAATTCTGTACTGTTATTTTATCACGATTAACTTAACCCTAACAAGCTCCTTGTTCAGTATGAAAACATAAAGAGCAGAAGCCCAAAAAATGTATCTTACTGGCAACTGATACCTTTAAAATACAGCTTAAAGTGGCTGTGGCACTGTTCTACTGGTTTAGTACACAAAAGTCATATATATCCATCTTCCATATCCATTGACTTTCAGGGGTGGCTTTGTTTTTAGATTTTTTTCAACCACAATCCTGTAAGTTTTTACAGACCTGAGTACCTGGGGAGCTCACGGGCCCTTGGGATGAGACATGATGAAATTAAGCTATTTAATCAGCCATAGAGAATAAAATAGTTCACTGAAACAGATCAGTGTTCCCTATTTGCCTTTATAGCAAAAGTTTGCAGTTGCTATGTTCTAGTGCAGCATTGCAGACACTGCTTGAAATTATGAGTAAAAGTGGTTTTTCACTACAATCAGCCAATAGATGAAGACAGTATCTAAAGCCACCTCTTGTTTTGTTCTACTTTGTAATGAGATCAGCTTGATTCGCAATACACCACTATATAATGGATTAAGATGACTTTACTTGCAACGCTGGCTTCAAACAAAATTCTGCCTTGATGTTAAATAAAGAATACAGAATCCTGTGTTAAGTGCTGCTTTCATACTGTAGGCAGCTGAGGTAATAATTTTCAACCGTTCTGATACTGCAGTACTCAGAACATGCAGTATGATTCAATACCTTGCTGTGAATCATCCCTCCTGCAAATATCTCATAAAACACGTAAATTGCAATCAGTCAAAAATAACACCGATTAGTAAAAGCATTTTGCCATTAAGTATCTTATTGCACCGTTAGATCTAAGGTAACAGTCTGCTGTATCATATACAAAGGATTGTAATTTTAGTACCTGAGCAAACCAAAACAACTTGATTATACTACAAGTAATCCAATAATATGCAAATATAACCTTCAATTTAAAAAATAATAAGTTAATTAGGTTTTGCATAAACATTGTTTCCCTTAAATTTATACATTCATAAAAATTGTCTTAAGGATGCATTTCATTAATATTTATAAAGCATTCTAATTTAAGCATCTGTATTTATTTCACTTAATTAGCATTGCTCAACTCTAGGTATTATCTTTCTACCAGAGTACAAAGCAAAAATATTACTGTTCTGGAATTGGCATAGTTGATTCTCAGTTAAATGCGCAGAGTTCCACAAAAAATTCTCTTAAGTATCAGAAGAAAATTCAGCCAGATGAGAATACAGTTTTTTATGTCAAAACTCACAGTGAAAATGCTGTGAACCGCACACCACTACTAAAGAGTTCTGACATAACAGATGGGATGTCAGAATAAGACCAACTGGTCAGTAAAAGTGAAAACATAAATGACAGACATTTAGTTTTATTCTCTGAAATGTTACTTCATCCTAAAGATCTTCATGGCATTTGCTACATTTTAGAAACCGTTAATTTAGGCAAGTGGAAGCTGTTGATTCACTGGCCATTTCACTGACTACTACTGCAATCAACCAAAATATTTTTTTTTTTTTGCTGTCCACAGGTGAAGTAGTAAACATGTTAATTATCAAGTTAATAAGATTTATTAATAGACAAATTTGTGGTTATCTGCTGTCCACAGTCATTGTTCATTTATAAAGAGGAAGGAGAGAAATAGATACTTTTGAGGAGTTTCTTACAAGTATTTTCAGATTACTGTTGATTTAACTCAGGAGAGAGGGTAGAATCGCAAACTCTTCATCAACAAAACACATAATGGCAGCGTAAGATACTCTAAAAAACAGTGCCAGTGAAACGACTCATTTTATTTTCATATTTATGGAGGAGTACAATTTAATACATGAGCTGATCCTCTGGATACCTACGTATCAGAACATCTAGATACCTGGCTGGCAGGATACCCAACAGGAAAGAATTCCTTAGTACTTCTGCTACATTCGAAGCGGTAGACTGGATCTTCTCACGTATACCGTAGTATAACAGTTGCTTAAGTTTGAAATTTCCAGAAAAGACAAATTAACCAGTGTATGACACATTCAACACTCAACAAAGCAGGTAAAATCCTAGTAGCAGTGAGTAGATACTTGCATGTTTCACAATGGTATCTGTGATTCCTCCAAAGCAATGGAACACATACCTATGATATTTTACTGTCTTCATCTTGTTTACAACTATCACATTAAAATAGTAAAATAACTTACCACTAGGGTTAAAAGCCATGCAGCAAATAGGCTTTTCATGCGCAGGGAAGTGGGCCACAATACCATCACTATCAGAGTCCTCACTGACAAGTACCTGCATAATATTAATAGAGACAAAGTAAGGTTAGAAAATAAAAACACACCTAAAAGAAAACACCAACTTACTGATACAGGAATTGTTTTGTAAGACATACACAGTGGTATGAATTAGAAATAAAACTGCACGTGAACTAAACACAAACAACCTTCTGTGATTTTTTCAGATAAAGAGATACGAGACATGCTCAAAAACCTGCTGTTAACTAGAAAGGATTATGCACTTTATACCTGGATTCCCTATTTATTTATTCTATTCAAATAAGGCAAGATGGGGAAAATACCACTGTTTTGCTACATAAAGTATTAATGGCTGCATAGAAACTTATTAGAAAAGAGGTCTGCATGCAGTGCACCAGGAAGCTACATGAAGGTTTCCACTGCCATTGGCTGAAGCAAAGGTTGTGATCTCTCTGTACGTCTATAATCAAGAGGGCCTATTACTCATAAATTTGTGACAGGAGCTCTCCTCCTCATTCAGCTCTCCTGTGGACAGGAGCTCTCATTCCACCAGACTCAGCAGCAGCGTGCAGTTGGACTAATGTAAGGAGGATCAGTGTAATTACACTGAAGAGCATACACCATTCTTTAACTGTAAACAACACATAATTTTCTCCAAGCAATAACAAAAAAAAAAATCACATAATAGAAAGAAAAACAAGAGGTAGCATAGAGTTTTTAAAAGAAAAGGGAGTATTTAACCATTACATAAATCAGCATTTTCTTTGGGAGAATTCAAAGTATACATGGCAAACGAGTGGAAAAAAGGACCAAAAACCAGTCAAAGAAAGTGGGTTTGCTTTCCACCAGTTGCGTAAGTAGGAACACTATGCTTGCATGCTGCTAATAAGTGGTGACAGACTTGAGGTATCTGGATTTCCAAATGGCGCAAGAAATGCTAAGGACTGGGAGTGTGTATGAGAAGCAGCTGCACTACAAAATATGCAGCTAATAAGAATCTTCTCCATCTTGAAACTGCTTCCATGGATGTTAAATAACAGTATTAAAAAGGCTGTTAATCAAAAACCCTTAAAAAAAAATCATGCTGTCATAAAATACCTTCGTATGAACAAAAAAGCCATTAAAAGGTAGGAGAGAGTTTTCACAACAGAGGGAAATTAAGCAGAAAGGGAAATATCTGGACCGAGATCTGTGTTGCGCAACATCTTCTGGAGAAAGGGTCAAAGGATGAGCTTTTGGGTTTTTTTTAAACAAAAGGCTATTTGAAGTTGATAAAACTACTTCGGCCAGTCAAAACTAAAGCTGATTGTGAAGACATACAAAAGGACCTCCAAAAGGACACACAGTATTACCAAGGTCTAACGTATGAAAAGGAAAAGATATTCTTTGATTTATAGAAGAGAACCAAAAGATGTGTGGATAAAACATGTGCAAGAGCTGTAAAAGTATTTTACTCCTTGGTTGCATCACGTTAAAAGACTAAATTAAGTAAAACAATGAGAAAGATCTGTCAGAAAAGGACTTAATAAAAGGGTTTCTGTGGTAAGCAAAAACCACCTTCTTAATAAGATAGTGCAAAATTTCCCATTTCAAGTTCAGAATAATTTGTCCACTGCTTCCAAGATAATCTGAAAGGTTTTTAATACTTCCTATTCCTAACATATCAGAATAATTTGAAGATATTTTTATGCTTCAAAAAGAGAAATCATCTTTAAATGTTTAAAGAAGTCACGTAATATGGATGAAGAGGCCTGCGCCTGACTTACTTTAAATGTTCAAATTACTTGGCACTGTCACATAAGCACAATTATGGTTTTGCTTTCCGTTGTCAGCATTTCGTGCTTATTCCAGAACCACTAACCAAAGGGTCTGGAGATCTTCCTAAGAGCTTTTCAAAGAAACAGTGTTCTTTTCTCAGCCTATATAAACTGCACTAAATAACTCCTATACATATTTTCACAGCTTCTACTTTTAGGTAACTTGGTCTTATCCTAAACATTTCACTCTAATTAAAGATACACAACAATGATAAAGTAACACCATAAACTAGCTTTACAAAAGAAATAGAAGGTTTTTTAAAATCTACTCAGTGAAACAAAAATATTTAATCTAGAAATGTGTAGGTATCAACACTATCTAAATCATTGCTAAAACCAGTTATATAGCATATTTCACATGCATCATCTTCTACAGATTGTAAACTGGATTAATTCAGCATGGCTTTTTAAAAAAAAAAAACAACAAACCAAAAACCAAACAAAAACAAACAACTAATGATAAATGCACCACTGTTACCATCCCTGCAACATAAAACCCCTATACAACAGACAAGGAACACTCTGGATGGTAAGACGACCTTTAAATATTTCTCCTCTGGAAATACGATACAAAGCAAAAATTTCACATTACAAATTGTGAAACACCTCAGACATACCAATCTGAGAATACAATAAAGCCCAAATCTATTATTTGTATGCTACGCTAACTGATTCCATGCTTTGAAATGTTTTGGATTTTTTTTTTCCCCCGATCACTGCTTAAAATTATCTTCCTGGAAGAACACCCTTTGTGTTTAATCTAAAAGGAGTTTTTAAAAATCTTCACTTTTCACTGTAAAAGCTGATTTTCAGGTATAGCAAAGCAGTCCTTATTTTGGCTGTTATACAATTCCATTGCTTGTGATAGAAATACAAGGAAGAACAACTTATCGGCATAACGTCCCATCAAGAAAGAAAGAAAAGCCACTGTGAGCCTGGGGATGCTGAAGATCCTTGCCTGCCACCAAGCCTGGCTCATACAGAGCTTTCAGATACAAACTAAAATACGTTAGTCTCCTGCATTAGCCAGGTTAAAAAAAAAAAAAAAAAAAAAAGTAAAAAAAACCCAACCACACCACCCCAAAAGCACCTTCATTACTCAAAAATTTGGAAATCCTTGGATGGTGGAGAATGTGAAACTCAGGTTGTGATGGTGCCACACCACCTCCTTTCTTGACATCTGATATCTGTCACTCCCTACCCACTGTGGCTACAGAATGGAAATATTTGCTCATGAAACGCACACAGAAACAACACTTGCTTGTGCAAGGTAAGATGAAGTTGAAAAAATGTTCTTCATTTTTTTAAAATCAACATTAAAAAATAAATCCTTGTGGAACAGAGAAGAAAAGTACTTTTTTTAAAATCACCAACTTGTATTTAAATCTTCAGGCCGCACTGCCTGCACTTTTGCAGCGGACAGTTGGGGAAAACATACGTCACTTTTTACAATTTCAACACTACAAAGGAAAGGGGCGGGGGGAAATCAAAATCAAAGGAATTACAGTAGTTGACCTAACTACACCATCAACCAAAAAGGAGCCCTCTTTGGAAACGTCCCTTCCAAACCTGCCACAAAACAAAAGCCTGGTTTGGACGCCAATTTAGAGCTTGCATAGCTTTAAAATCCTAGTATGATTTTCACCATAGTGTAGAACTTAAGGAAGACAAAATTATGCTATTAACACAAGAAGCTTTATAGTGGAATACATAATTTTCTGTATTGGAGCTCTAAATGGATATAACTGCCTAGTACAACAGGGTTTCTATAAATTTGGACAGATCAAATAGCACAGATTTTGTGCAGACAAGGGTGAAAACTGGAGCTGTACAGTAATGAAGAAGTATTCGAGGCCTCTGCCACACAGGCTTCACAAGTTTTAGAAACCACTTCTTGCAAAGGCTGAAGTGGAAGACGCTATCTGCAAAGGTGCTGGAGAGAACGATGTCCGTAGGCTAACAAATGGCACATTAAATCAATACTGACATTGTACAACTGGTTCCTTTCGGCCAGTTTATGGTTTCTTACCACTGAAAAGAGCAGAGCTGGAAATTTTTCTTGGAAGTCAAACCAGTGGTACAAATTGCCTAATAACGCATGCAAGTGCTGTCAAAAAGCTTGAAGGAAGCAGCTCATTCAGCTTCCCGATGCAGAGAGCATACAAAGCCCACAGGAATCCCAAAGCTGCAATTTTTTTCATCCCAAATAGGCTTCTTTCTCCAAGGTAGTGGCCTATAACCACTCTACTATTAAAAGACCTTACAAAGTCTCTCATTGAAAAAGGTTCATAAATCTTAGCATTACTCTTATAATTGCACGGTCACTGAGGTTCATAAGGATGCTCCAGTACCTTCCTTGCAGAGTTCCCTACCATTACAAATAGAAACACCGTTTTAAGAAAAACAATGGACAAGAAAGAAACACTGAGGCTCTTCTTCCAAGATGGCCCTGTAAACCAGCACTCAGCCTCTTTCTGATGCCCAAATAGTACCTTATCAAGAGAGCTGCAACATCATTTTAAAAAAAGCTGTCCAGGCAACACCATCTGTAGCTGGACATGATGAGGCAACGCTGCAGCTCTCTCAAGCCAGCCCTATTAAAGTTCAACAGAACACTGTAGTTGATCGAAGATGAATCAAGTCCTCTTTATCTTACTCTAAAAGAGAAGCAGACAAAACACCTAGGGGATCATTACATTTACTATCAGAAAACAGTGTTTGCTTTGAGGGCAAGAGATAGCTGAAGCCAAAGCTTTTTTCTCCTATGCCATATTTTGATTCATTCGTTGTATTTTCCATACTGCTGAACAGAAGCCACTAGTAATTATGACTTCAATTATTTTAATCTTTAAAGGCAAATTACACCACTTATCCCAGTAGAGACATGTTTTTAAATAAAACATGAAAGTAACACAAATAAAAATGGACACAAATCTAATCACGCAGGTCCTTCTCTTAATAAAATTAAGAAAGAACAATCCCATCATCATAAAAACAAATAGGTTTGGCAATATTTATAAATATGAATATTATATAATATAGAGATCTTTGCATGTATACTTATTAAGATCTCCATTGATTTAAATAGCTGAAGTTAGGGCAGTGTTCGCTTCAGTTCCTAAGACATATGCACAAAAAACAACCCCCTCCATACTGACCCCCCCAATTAGCCTCCCCCAACTTATAGCTAAGGTCAAACATCAGTGGAAAAGGGCTAAAAGTGATAAATCTGTGGCATTAACTACTGCACTCCTTTTAATAGAATCCAGCATAAACTCAAAACAGCCTTGCGCTCAGCCTGAACCATTTATCTGAGACAAAAATGTCTTCTTGACAAAAAACAGATCTCCTTTAATAAAAGTAAGGCAGACAGTATTATGCTCTGAGGGAATCCTGTTGCTCTTTTTATATTTATATATAAAAAGAATTCTTCTGTAATACATGTAGATATAAAAAGCGAAGAAAATTGATGCCAAATATATAAGCATTAGAACACCAAATTAGTGTTTGTGAAAGCTGTTCTTGTAAATAAAAGCACTGGTGTTAATGACCAGTGGAATTACATATGTAATTAAAGTTTTATTATTGAATACGCTTTACTCTTTCAGTTTCTTTTTGCTTTAGACTGAAGTTTCACAAAAATTCTTGCTCTCGATAAGCATCTTTATTTGGTTCAATTGTTATCAACTGCTTACCAAATGAAATGAACTTTCGAAACTGCAGCAGTCTGCAGTTTTTTTCTGAAAATTCCTCTTTAATGCAATAAAAAGTTAATAGGGAACAGAAAAAAAGCACCAATCACATTTTAAAACATAAAAAGATCAACATGTTATCTTATTTTTATAAGTTATTTTTAAAATATTTCCTCAAATATTTTCATGTGTTTTGGACGATCTGTGAAGGCAACACAATGATATCTCATCAATCACATCACTCTATCAAAAGCACTAAGAATCAAGTTTTGTATTTTTAAATGACCACATATTTCTCTGTCAACTAAATGTTAGATGTTTAACAGATTTACATTCAGTCACAAAACTGGCGACTTTTGAGAAAGGTCATTATTGCAGACTACATGTGGGTGGCCTAGTTGATGAATTAATTAAGAATACAGAAACAAAGGTCGAAAGAAAATAATTTTTCTTTAAAACTCAAGCCACTAACGTCTTACACATTTAATTCCAATTACTGAAAAAGAGGACATCTGTACAGCTTTAGTTTTATCCATTTCAACTAATTAACAGATTCAAATAAATAGTCATTACATCTAACTGAAAAGTTTGCTAACACTTCATTAGAAGGAAGTTTAAACAAGCACACAACCTTGTTAACATATTTTGGTTTACCACAATGTTACTTGGGCATCTCAATAATTACTTTTACTCCCTCTACAAATATATCATGACAGCCAACTTCAATAATTCTACATTCCTTTGCATTTATTTAATTACTTCATAATTCAAATTTTCTTAAAGTACCACCAATTTTTAAATAGGAGCTATCATATAAACAACTGCTGGGTATGAGACTTTACTACAATATCTACGTTCATACGGTTTATTAAAAATATTTTCCCCACAGATTTAATCCTGCAAGATGACATTAGAAGATTTCTTTGGTCTTTAATTGTATATTTTTCAGTGGTAAGCTAGCATTTCAACGTCTGCAATGGTAGCACAGTACATGTCATGAAATGCATTGAGTTCCATCTCACATTCTTTATATTGGATATCTTTGAAATGGCAGATACAATAAAAAATTAGTGAAAACTTAAAGCTGCAGTTAGTCCTTCTGGCTTATGTCCAAAACATGTTCCTTAATCGTCCTACTGGCAAATAAATCTATATGTTCGTACACATGCAGAGAGCAGCAAACTCCATCTTTAAAACCTGTGTTGCTATGCTCAAAGTAAATGGGCAAGCACATGCATCATTACTTTGCAAGCCTTTATATATATATTTATATTTTAAAAACAAAACAAACAACACAACTGCTCCCCCACTGAAAAAAGTGCTTATTTCTCCTTCAAAAGAACATGCTTTCTTGCCTTAAATTTACTGTCGTCTTCCATTTTCTGTCTCTTTTTAAAATAGATCTCTTCCTTTTTTTACTATATGCTATCTTAAAGATGTATTTTATTACTTGGAAATTGTTTTGTTTTATTTCATTACAACACCCAAATTTTTAGTTAGGCTGTGCAGGTAGATCAACATTTTTATTGACCTGAAGGAGGTGAGGTATTCTTTTTACATTAGGAGTCTGCTGATGACAAGAAAATAACTCCTTCCTGCTTCTGAAATTCCCCTCATTCACAATTAGGCTGACAACCTCTGAAGACCATGCATGCACACACAAATATATTTACATAGTTGCTAGACAAATGTCTGATGAAAAGGATGCAAGGCTTTCAAACTGTTAATTCAGTCCACAAAACACTTGGTAGGCATTACTAATTCTTGTGGTTTCCCAGTCGGTTTAGGAAGACCGATGCTTGTACTGGGCATAGCCATCCAGCAGCATCCCCACCCTGCAGAAATGAAATATCCCAAAACAGGCATCTTTATCACAGGAGGAAGCAGGAATGCCACAAAGTGTTTCTTTGCACCCACCCAGACCTCTTTTTTCCCACCTGGAATCTGAAAAATGGGACGATAAACCAATAACTTTAGAAAAATCACTGCCACACAGCATCAGGAAAACCGAGACTAAACTATACAAGGCATTTCTACAGTGCTGTACAGCAATTACTTTCTCTAAAACACAGGTGAGGCTGCACTCTGCAGTAGTCAATCTGCTCGCTCACTCTTCTATTTCAACCAAAGTGTCAGTAATAATGTAGTTTGGATGACTACTATCAGCAAACCAATTTGCCAGAGAAGAGCAAAATAATTTCAGAAATTAATACGAGGAAGAATCAAATGTAGCTCAGTCATCCAGATTTCAAATCAGCACGATGCTTAACTACGAGTTTGTATTAAAGTATATGAGCAATCACATTTAGTTCAGTGAGATTACTCGTGTCGTTTAAAGGTCAGACTTGCTAAAACACTTTCCTGAACTGAAGCTTCGCTCAATTATGCTATAAAAACTAGCCAGGACTACCCAGCTAGTACAAATATGTTCTATCTAAACTAGCATGTCATTTCTTGCAGGCTTGCCTGCTTCTGCCAGCACACAAGCACAGGATCCCTGCCAGGCTCCTTGGGACAAGTCAATTCACACAACTGCCAAAATCAGAAGCTACCACGTTCAAATGAGGCTGTGTGCACAAAAACTTACGTTTCCACCTGGCAATGGAAATGCAGCTGGAGCGATGGACAAGAACTCAGTGGGGATTGTGAGCACACACGACACCCCTTACATTAGAAGGTTCTTTACTGGGGCAGTGTTGAATGACAGTCTTTATTTAGACCATGTACAAAGTGTATTTATTTTTAATCAACTTTCTTTTTGCTAGATGCGCATTTCAGTAAGAAAAGACTGTTAACAAGTCTTCTGTACCATGAAAACCTAACAATCCAAAAGAAAGATTATTTTATTTTTCCTGGAAAAAAAATATAATGCTAATTCTGAAAGTAAGTCTCGGCACTGAAAATAAATTATTAATTTAATAGCATTTTAAAAATTCAGATCACAAAAATATGAATGCAAGACATACAAACAATTAGGATATCTAACTTAGAGCCTCCTTCCCTAGAGACTGAAGACAAAAATTATTTTACTAGAACTGATGGCTTATTTATATTACAGCAGCAGTATTTGGACAAGGCAAGCGTTATCGTTTTTACAACTACTTTTCCATAGTGCCCTTTAGGCTTGATAGCTCCCTACTATTGTTAAGGTCAGAGGACAAGTTCATAAAACCTCTAAATCATACATAACAAGACTTAAAAACCTAAGATATATCATTTTTTTTCCCTAGGCCTATGCAGAAGAATCAAAGGACAGACAATGCCCATCAGAAATAATGACCACATTAAACAAGGCTTCATGAGAAATTTATGAAGCAAAATTTTTCTTTTCTTTTCTTGTCAGTATACGAGGAACAAAAAGACCTTTTTTTCCAGGAAATAAAAACAAACCCCAATGGTCAACAAACTTATTTTAAGACCTGACTCTATTATCTTAAGTAATATATGTTCTTTTTTCCATACTCTACCTTTTTTTTTTTTCTTTTATTTTAATTTTGCAAGAAAAGGCCTCTAATGTTATACGAAGAATGCCTTTTCAATGTAATGTCACTTGGCTAAGTACTTCTAAGCTAATTTTCAGGAACAACCACAGCTCAAACTGCATACTGTTTTTTTGTTAGATTTGTTTGTTTGTTTGTTTTCAAGTAAAACATTTTATTTTCCTATCAGGTAAGAAAAGAAAATAACTTGACTACTCATTTGTCATTAATACCTTACTAACTTACCTGCAATAAGTATCATAAAGATAGGGGAAAACAAGAAAAAGAAATTGTTTTTTCTTTTTTAAATTCAAGAAATGTGAACATTAGGAAAAAAATTTACAAAATAGTTATAGAATAATGAAGTCTGTAGGAGTCCTGCATATACACTGATTCCAGGACCAGACACTTAAAAATTAAATGATTGGTAGAAAAAACAAAAGAGACATGGATATCTTTCTCCATCATAAAGACACTACAACACACCAATTTAAAGTTTGTGTGATAATGGTATGGATTTTTCAATAAATGATTTTGCCTGACTCACTGTACTGTATGTCATTAGTAAAACAGTACTTATGCCTCACAAAACAGCATCACGCTCGATTACATTTTAGTTTTGAAATTTATGTAAAATTATAAGCTTTTATACTTAATATCCAACTTCACTCCGTCTTTTTTAAACTGGAATTCAACAATTCACCTTATTTCTAGACAATCACATCTTCCAGCCACATTATGTATTAATAAATATAATCAGACTACATATACATTTCAACTGATCAGCATAAATCAATGTCAATTATGAACAAGTGTTAGAGAGACAAAATGTGACACTTCACACTTGATCTTGTCAAAGTGTCACATAAATATGTTCTAAGGACAACATATATTTTGGCTTAATTTCAGTCGCAAATAGGACTTTGTCACAGCTGCACATGTCTGTAAAAGTTTCTTAACTAGCAAAAATCTCATCTATTTTTCATTTTCAAAAGCATAAAATACACATTACTGAGATTTTCATGAAAACAAATGCACGTTCTATTTCTGTGCAAACTGTATTACCTGCCCTTCTGCAACTGTCTCTGTATCAATAATAGTGATGATTCCAGGCACCAGAGGACTTCGACGAATGTTGCTGTGAGCTAAAATTTCTTCTTCAGTTGCTCCTGAAGGCAGCGTCCCTGTTAGCTGTGTAACTACTTTCCCAACCATTGTAAGTCCAGTCTTTATCGTCTATAAAAAGAAAGAGAACCAATAAGTAATGTTTAGGGATATTTTGTGGATCTATCTTGAATTTTTTCTCAACATAATTAATATAACTAGATTGCACACACCAGAAGCACACAAAATGAATGTTTTTATAAGTGATACATAAGCTGCAAAAGGCTGTATGTAACAAATATTTTGAAAAAATTTAGCACGCTATCAATTTGAAGTATTCACCTTTATTTTGGAATTAAATGCTTCCAAAACACTGTTGAAAAAAGAAATATTTTAACGTTGTCTAAATGTTACAGTTTTTTCTTTCTTTAACTTTGTTATTAACTTATTCCAAGAGGTACAGAGCACAGACAGGTAGATGAATCAAATGATAAAGCCAAGACGGGTGCGTGTGGAGAGCAGTGTTACACAGAGAAATACTTATAGCCCCTAATGGTTAGTGCTGAAATAGTTACGTCTTCTCCACAAATGCAAGAGACAAGGAGTTTGGCCTTTGAAAGATATGACTGACACATTCATTTGTTTCTCAGCAACTACGCCTTTTGCAGCATTAAAACTGAATATGGGACTCAAACCCAGCAAAATTAAAAATGCCATCCTCAAGGTATTAGAAAGGACAACTCTGTACAAAGTACATGCATATCCCGTTGCAAATAACGTTACTTTCCGTAGTCCGCACATTCTCCAGACATGGGTTTGAAAACATATTCATTGCACCAGCTTTTATCATCTAAAGATGCTAAAGATTGTTTTTATGTTGTTTTATTTTATTTGGAGAAAGAGGGAGAGTACACACAGTAGGAGAGATACAGATTTAAAGAAAAACAACCCAAACTACAGCTTTAAATGTTTTCTCCTTGAATCAAGGACTGTGCCTTATTTGCCTATAAAGAATTGAGCAGATTTATTATGCAATATAAATAAGAAATAGCAAAAGAGATCAGAATGGAATGACACTGTAACAAGCCAATTCTTAACTAAAAAGACAAGCTAAGCTGCCTGCTAAATTGAAAAGGAAAAAAAATGTACAGATCACAGGCTGAAACCAAGAAGCAGCCACAAATCAATTGCAACTGCTTTGTTTAGTGCTAAAATCTCAAACTGCAGTGATTAGAAAACACATTAGTGTTCATCAATTAGCAGCCAAACGTTTGTTTTAATAATTCATAGGAAATGACTTACACAAAGTCTGTTAGTGTGTTGTCAGGAAAACCTCTGAAGGGCCAACAGAATTAGGCGCCACACTGTATTGATGGCAATATCTAGCCAGGAAGCCTGATTAACCTCTGAGATGCCTCAGCTGATGTACTTACCCCATTAATGCTAATGGAGATACTACCACTTAAAATCGAGCCATGCCTTTATCATAGGAATGTCTTTGGGGTTTACAGTCTTTAGTAATATCCTGCCATTTGTTTCTTATTATTTCTTTTTATACTCAGATACAACAAATGAGAATAAAACAAATTTTAACAGTGGCAAATTCAGAAGACTGAAAAACGTAACATAAAGCAGATAATGATATCCGAGGAACAGACCTAAAATAGACCCAATGCCATCACAAGAATGCATTTCAACAGCCTCTTTCTTTACAAAAACTGACAAGGCAGTTTTCTGGCCAATAGTTAAAATCGTATAAAACGCATTGGTAGTTTATGCAGCAGGAAAGAGAAATCAGTATAGAAGTACTATATGGCAAAATACCTATGCAAGTTAAAAGACCAAGAATTGTAACTGACCTATTTTAGAAAATATCTTTAATATTATAACTAGAGAAATTGGATAACAAAGGGCCAAGTATAAATTTACAACTCTCTAGAAAAAAATTAATGTGCTTATCTAGCAAAATGAATTACTGTTACATGTTAGAGTAGGCTGTGACTCCAGGACTACTGAGAAGTAGTAGGTGTACGAAGATGTGGCCAAGGCCATTAGCTCAGAAATATCAGTGCAAAACCATTACGGCACTTACTTCTTTGTGCTATGTGTATATTTGCAAAAACTTCTCTGGTAATCTTTAACCTTTCCCATGCCATATCAGCTGTCCCCTCCATCCATTAGAGCTAATGACCTTGCTCTCACATAAGCTGTTAGTACTCATTAAGAAGTTATCAGGTAACAAGAGAAAACAGATGCAGCCTTTGCAAAACCACTATAGGATTAAAAGATATGGAGAAAGAGTCAACTAAAGAAGTTATGAGGTGAGAAGAACTTGGTTTATAATTTGATGCTAGACATTTGACAGACCAAATACATTTTAAATGAAATAGGTTAAAGTTTGCACTGTCCCAGCTCCTTTGTCATTGATGGGAACCTGCCAGTGCATACTCAGTGAAATTTTCTTATAAATAATATTAAAACACTCGACCCAATTCCTTTGTAAGCAATGATGCATATTGTGCAAACACACAAATTATTTGTATGCTCACGTGTATCCTATCTGCTTAAAAATAACACTGTTCACATTTATTCAAATATAGATATATTTAATTAAAATAAATGTATGCACTCATACCTCATTTAATTGAAAAATAAGTACAACTTTAATTAGATGAGAAAATTAAAATGCATCATTCAGTGCCTATTTTGTTCCAACAAAGGTCTTCCATCCTTTTAGTGACAAACCAATATATTGCTCCTGTTTCTCATAATAAATACATTTTACGTGATTTATTTGTAATGAATAATCTACAGAAAGCAGAAAGAGGTATCAAAAAGATATGCCTTGGTAATCAACAGTATGAAAGCCTCCTGGTTAGTTTGAACAAATGAACATACAACCAATTATAGATTCAAGTTCAAACTAAATGTTGCAATGCTTATGCTTCACAAAGGTGTTTCCCTTTCCTGCTCTTGCTGCATATTCTGAAAAGGAGGGTAGGACAGGGAAGAAACCTATTAGGAAATTCATTTTAAACGGCATGCCAAGTTTGACCACTAGGATGGGGAAGGTCTGCAAGAGCACTGCTTGAAGAGAGAATGAGCTGAAACGTGGCTCACTCAGGGACATGGTGGGACCAAACCTCTCTTCAACAAGACACAGGAAAAAAACCAAGAAGGCAGACATAAGAATGTCTTTTCCTATGTCCCCTTCCTTGCTGCATCCAAAATGGACCGATATGGGTAATTATAACAAGCACTTTCACATTCAGATGCTTATCTCAAACCAAGCACCTGAATATTCCCCCATCACTAATACTGTTAAGTAATAAAGGGGTTTATTCTGAAAGATGTTCTCCGTCCATTCCATTGTGTGTGTTCAACTGGAGTGAAAAGAATCTTTATCCCGTAAGGAACAATACTTTCATTTTCCCAAACACATCAATTTCTATCTTTGCTAAAGATTAACCTAAACTGGAATCTTGACACATTTTCTATTTCCAGAAATCCTCTGCTTGGTCAAATTAGACAAATTATCAGAGCTTTTTAGAACAGGAACAGACAGAAAGCCACCAAACAAATGCAGGGCAATGACAACAAGAGATTGAGCTGGAAAAAATGCATGTGTTTTTCCAGCAACAGCAAAAAGCAATGCTCTTGCACGATGCATCTAAGGAGAAACAGGAAAAAGTTCAGTTTTCAAAATAAAATCCTTCTACAAATAAAATCGAATGGGACAATGACGTAAAGGAATTCTTCATAATGTTACCAGAATAACAAGAGTTTTGGCACCACTAAACACCACACTCCAACATGACCACAATTTTGACCTCAGTATTCTCAGTTAACAGGGGAGCTTCTGACTCCTAAGTTATTTGATTAAGGGGGAAATTTATTTGCTGCATCAAGTATAGTACAAAGCAGTACGTCACACTGAGGACAAACCCACTGTTCACTAACAGGATGTTCAAAAACATTTCTCAAAGGGAGTACCATTAAAGTAAATATTCTGTACTGCCATTGAGATCTTCTACAGAGGATCTGAAAGGTAGTTCTCAGAAGTGACCCTGTTGAAATGACTCTTCGCTCTCAGCTTTATCTTTCTCCTTTATATGAAGGTTCTTTCACTTCCTTCAATAAGAAATTGGAACCCAAATGGAGAAAAGGCTGTAACCCAAGATAATCTGACAAAACAAGAACTTTTACAGAACTAAAAAGCAGCAGTGTAGGGAACAGAAAAGGACATCCACTTTCAAAAAAGCTAATACTTCTGCTGATCAAAGCAAATGAATTAAACACCACTGCAGACTGATAAGATATAACAGCAGTAGAGATTTATAAATGAAGACTGACTTAAGCAAGGAATAAAGTTTATGGTGAGGTAATGAGATGGACAAAGAGCAACAGATATTTGGAGTACATATTTGCCAACAAGAAAGTCAGCATTTCAGTTATCAGAGATGAAAACTTGCTAGATAGTAAGCCAAGATTCAATGAAATCAGTAATAAATGAAACACTTCAGATTTAGCGTTGCACACTCAGACGCGAATAACAAATTAATACAGTAAGGCTGAGATATACTCGAGAGCCAAATCATGCAAATATTTAAAACTATATTAGTATTAATCTTGTCTATTACAGTAACATCTAACGGCCAGTTGAGAGCAAAACCAATGCGCTGTGCAAAATATAAAGTAGTGTAGAGATTGTGCCCTTATGACTACCCATTTTCCTAACTTTCACTATTACTTTATCTCTGTACAGAGGCTAACTATCTCTTCTTTCCTATGATTATAAATGATTATATTTCTCTTCAGTATCTACTCATGTGATGCAACATTACTCCTTCTGCGTTTGCATATGTTCATCTTAGTGTGGGAATTTCTAGATTATGATCCTTGGCTAGTACTACTCGGCAGGTAAGGTCATCATCTTGGTCCTTACTGGCTTTAAAACCTAGTTATCCACAGTCTTTGGGGGTAGGGGCTATAAAAGATGTCCTCCTTTTTTAGATTTTTTTAGTCTGTCACAAAAAATTAAACCTAATAGCGCTTAGTCTTTGATGCCTACTGGAATGCTTTGACAATCATTATATGGTTTAAGAAAGCTTTGGCCTGTTCTTCAGTCATGAGTAGGCTTGGCTTTGGCAGTACAGTGATCCGTCGGTAAGATTTTACCACTTCTGATCGTAACTGTGGCTGATCATGCTAAGCCAGTTGTTTTTTCAAACTTACCTGTGCTATAAAAAACATGTTAATGATACTAAGATTGAAGGAGTTTGGGGAGATCCCCCCCCCCCTTTTTTTTTTTGCTGATGGTGAAAGTATGCAAAGAGATAACAGCAAATTTCAGATGTCTTCAGAAGAACAGCAATTCAAGCTCTCCTCAACAATGTAAAAAACTGTGATTTTTCTCCTCCTCCAGCCACAGTGAGATTGTGTCCAAAGCTATGCTGATGGAATAGATTTGTTTTTATGTTTTGTTTTTACATGAGATGGCATGCTCTATGTCTCTCTTTGTGGGTTCTTTTAACTGTTGTTTTCTTCAGTGACGCTCAGCTTTCTGTTCTGTGCTGTCATTTAATTCCTATTATTAGATTTGTTTTGTTGTGCATATCAGAAATGAAAAGGCTAGTGGTTACAATGAAAGCTTGTAATCAGCACAAAGTTTGCCAGACAATGCCAAAACTCACTTTGTGTATGTGTGTGTGTGTGCGAGAAAAAGAAATTACTTGGCAAAATGCTGCAGGCAAGTCCTCAAGGAAAGGAGCGGGGAGGGGGGAATAGTAAAACAACAGTTCTGCATACTCTTTGGCTCGTTTAAGATTTTTCCAAGCCATGGTCTTCTTTTGATACTACGAAAACCCAGATATTTCTCTGAAAATAGAGGGATATTATAATGTCATCTGAACCAAGAAAACTAGGCAATGGAACTTGTATGTAAACAGTCATTAATAAACTCTAACCTTCAAAGAAAGCTGCCAGGTAATTAATTAGCTCCAGTACTGCGCTGTCATCCTTCAGAGAGATTAAAACATATAATGCTAGTGTGATTGAGTCGAAAAAGCACCAAGCACTTGTAAAGTCAGTTTTCATTATGCTAAAAGAGTAATAATTCACAATGTTGATTTCTAATCATGTAAACTTGTAGTATTATGAATAGCCATTATACAAATCCATTTTACTATGATTTTCTTACACAAGGGGTCACTAATATGAATAGCTGTTTGTAATAAATAAAATTTTAAAAAATCAGTTCTGAAGGACGGGAATACTTTGTGAAAAGAATGGCTACTCAGAGATTTGCAGGATCGGGACCATATGCATGGTGCTAATGCTAGGATGTTTCTTACTGTGTTTTCCTCTTTTGTGAATGGGGGGGGGGGCAGAGAGGGGGAGTGATGACACACAGTACAATTCAGCAGGGAAACCTAATAATTATCTTACAGGATAACCTCTCCCAGCAGCAGATGATGTACTCACTTTGGCAGCACTAATGACTGTGGCAGTGTAAGACTGAATGTTGTCTCCACAGGCTCCACCACGGGATTGATGGCATCGGATCAGCTACAAGAAGAAAGACAGCAACCAAGTAACTACTATTAAACTACATAAACCCATAACCCATTACCATAGCTCTTATTTATCATGTACAGTGGTGTGTTTTTTCCTACAAATAGCAAAAAGCCCTGCTGAGACACTTAACCCCTTTTTATAATCTTCTGGGTGCCACCCAGACTGTCGCATACTCAACTCCAGTTTTCAATTACAAGATGAGTAGTCACTAAGAATTCATAAACTTTGAAATGGTGGGATTTTTGGTCTGGCAGCAATACCACAAATAAATTTAAATAAATATAATCAAAAGCTTTAGCCATGTACATGTAACATTAAATATCAGACATTCTAAGAATCTTGAGTGTGGCTTTCCCCTCCTTTTTATGACTAGCAAGCAAAGAAATGACAAAGGAAAAGAGCTACTTTAAACTTTACGTTGAATAGATTAAAGGAACGTACATGGGGTTTACTCTATATTGCCTTCCTTCAAAACCAATAAACCAAAACAAGACTCTTCTACCTGCCATCAACCTACAAAAGCAGTTCTTGCCTTTGAACCCTAACTAACAATAGAATCTGTGCTTCTAACTAAATAAAATGGCAAAAAAACTACAGATATTTGTTGCTTGTACACAGAACGTGTTGCCTGTTTAACTGCTTTAGCGAAAAGAAAACTAAGAATCACTGTATTTGATTCTACAGGCTTTCCTTTCCTGCTTTATTTAAGTATCTAAATAAAAATAGTTAAACTAGGGAGAAAGGGGAAGTCCACAATGAATATACCTGGGAACACACAAGCCATTTAAATTCCTTTCACGAGATAATTCTTCTGCTGATCAGTGGCTTATATTTTTGGCAGCAGTACTTTTTAAATCCCAGGCTGACTGGTTAAGTTTTACAAAACCACATAGGCGTGGCATTAAAGGAAAGGCAGGCCTGAATTTGGAGAGAAATCAGTTGTGCTTGAAAAGGTGTAACAAATACATTTCTAAAGTCTGTCTCTGATAATTTCTGGTTCAGCTCCAGAAGCAGCTATTCCAGTCACAGGTGGAAGGGAGAAAAAACATCTGCTTTGAAATAAAAATAAGGCATTGGAACTTGAATTTAAAGTTTTCAAACACTTCAAGCTTTAAATACACAACCACTTCTCTGGCCTAGGGCTGGGTAAGAACAGTGATAATTATTTTGCTAGGGATCTGTTTTCTTCTTTTGCCTCTAGAAAAAAGAAGACGTCATCCAACTTTTTCTTTTTTTTTTTTTCCCCTGCAGCTTAACAATTTCAGCAATGTTAAAAAGTGGTCATTTTAATGCTATTTCCTAATTTACAAAGTGCATTGCTGTGGTGTTTAATACAAACTCACTGGCTCTGTCCTGACTCAGTTTCCCCAAACAGAATTTCAGAATCCTCACTTGCCTGCCTTTCAGAGGTGTCTATAATTAAGTGCTTTAAACTTTTTCAATGCAAAATGGGTTGATTATTGAGCAACCTCACTGAAAACACATGTTGACAGCCATCTTCTCTGCCTACGCTACTTACATATTTATGACCCCAAGTTCACAAGCTTAAATCAAATATGCAGAGTAAATATATGACATATATGAATACCCAAGCACAACCAGTGTGGGTCAAATATAAGGTCGGTCATTGTTATGCAAGTCCTCTTACAGATCATCTTTTTCACATAGCTTTTTTTCTAAGACTTTTCTTTCCCCACCCCCTATATATACAAAAGCTAGAAGGATATCTAGAAACAAAGAGAAGTATTTTTTGAAATTAAACCTTTCCTTACCTTATTTTCTGCATATGCAAGCCAACGGCTTCCAAGAGCAATAGGATTCATGTTTGGCCCTGGACAAGGATAGCAGCCTGAAAAGTTTTAAAAGGCAACATTAAGAAATATCTTAATGACTTCTTACAAAGAATTTTACTTATTGCCAAGAAAACAAAAAGTCTAAACAAAAACCTTTCAATTGCTAATATCACTCAGTAAATGCTTGCATTTTTGTTCCTAAAGATAAGACTGTGGTTAGATGAGCTATTTTAACAGTTAATTATGTGTAAATACTCGTTTCTCCTTATGTTTGCATATTTTTAATGCCATTTTGATACAGCGGGGTGTGGGCAATATTTGACTGGATTGTTCTGTATCTTCACATTTTAATTTTGCTTGATTGATGTCTTTCCATTGGTCACCAGTTTCAGTTTACTTCAAGCTCTTCTAGATTTTTGTGGTATGAAAGGGTGTATTGTGCTTTTGGTTTTGTTTTTAATAATTCTATATACAAGCCCTTAGCCTCTCAAAATACTTTTGCACACACTTAAGCTTACACAGTGAGAGAGTTTGTAATTACTTTAAAATCAGTGGCAAAGTTTCCATTGTTCACCTGCTTTTCATTACCTGTATATTATCATTAAAAATAGATATATACACATGCATAGAGATGAACATAAAATAGAGAATTATTTCTGAGGATTAAAAGGTGAAAATACCTATAATAGAAAGCCACTGAAAACAGCTGTGAATGCAAATATGGCAAGGCTTAAAATGAATTAGGCCCATGTTAAATGCAATTTAAAATATAAAGCCTGAGTTAAAAAACAAAACACACAACAAAAAAATCCCCTCAAAAAACAACCACCAAGAATATCACACTATTAACTATTACAATTAAAAATACAGAATTTTAGATTATTGAAAACAATTAGATAACACTTAAACATAAATGAAAAGCTTAAGTAATCTACAATTAAAAGTAGCAGTGTGACCCTCATCCTAATTGCCACTACTATCCTATTTCCATGTCCTGTTTTCCCCTCTTTTGTTTTTCATCATTTTAGATTAAGCTCTTTAGGGTGGACGGCTGCTCTTTCTACATCAACATATAACCCTTGCCTGTATTTAGTGTTCAAATCCTACTCATGTATCTGAACTTTAGTATTCCAGCCCTGACACTGTAAACGTCCACGCTGTGCGATTCCAGCAGGCTGATTTCAGTGGGATCCTTCGTCAAGGCAAGAGTCTGAAAGTTCAGATACTGAAGTCACACAGATGAAGCCACAAAACTGTCTACTGATTAGGGCCCTGATAACAAGATTTAAGCTTGAGTTTTCAAACTTGAACTAGTAAACTAAGACTGCCAGCCACATGCGTAATGCCATTTACTAGACCTAAATCCGTTCTGGTACACTAAAACTTATACATATATATAAAAGAAATATTGCATAAGGGGGAGGAGAATGGGGGCAAGGAGGGGACCATCAAGCAAATGGTTAATCTCCATTTTCATCAGTTCTTAGGCTAACATAGACAATTTAGTAATTCATATTCTCACTGGTTGGCCAAGCAACAAAACGTTTAAAAACTTATAGACATGTGTGTCTCATTTAAAGGAGCCCTGGTTTGCTGATCCTGTATCACAGGCAGAAGGAGCACTGAGATCAGGCAAACAGCATTTTAGAAGAACACATATAACCAACAACTGCAATTTATTGCACAAAATCCTACGCTGCATTCTGAGAAGCAACATTAAAAAAAAAAAAAAAAAAGACACAAGACCCAGCTAGCTAAGCTTCTATTTCCCCAAAGTCTCTTGTGTCAGACTCTTGATACTGATCTGCCAACCACAGTGAGAAAAAGCAAACGTATTCACCACCTTCTTTCTGCAAGTATCAGGGTCTTTTCAAACAGGCCCTAAAATAGTCCAGAACATTTAGTGAGGACAACAGACTTTTAAAAGTTTAATGGCATTATTTTCAGTGCTTGCAAAATGGTGAAAAAGGTGAGTGGGAGGGTGTTAACTATAGCATATAGGTGTAAGCTTACACTGACATTTGACAGCACTTAAAGACACATTTGATGGCATTTTGTTGGGCATGTGCAGCAACAGCTGCTATAGTGTTCATGCTGTCTAAAATAAAGAGCTCTACTTCATTTTTTAGAGCCGAGCAGTGAGGGTATTGCAAAATTTGAAAGATCATAGCAAGCTATTTCAAAGGTTATAAAGCAATGGAAGGAGAAAAGCAGCAACTCATCCAATTAAATCCATCTCAGGCCAGGAAAGCCAAACCAAGTGAGTATTTTGTAAGGCCTTATCACTCCTTGATGTCAGGAAGGAAAACGAATTCTGAAGAGATGATGCCACAATTGTTATTGCATTCCAGAAGTGCATAAAATGTGGGTAGCCAGAGCCTCTTAAGGAACAAAGCAAGCAAAAAAAGGTTGTAAATACAACCCTGGGTTGTAAATACAAACGTGTTCTTCCGATGACATTATAGATCAGGACCAGTAAGGTTTTAATGCTGGCTTCTGCTTCAGCAATTCTTATCTGGGTCAGTAAAGACAGTCAGGTCCCCCAAACTTTATTTATTTTTCCTCCCTTTTCTGTATAAAATATAGCATTTAAAGCTGTCAGATGATAGCCCTCATCACACAAATCTCTACAGTGACTTCAGAATCAGTCACTTGCATTTCCCAAGCTCTGCAAGCACCTCATAACATCCTTGCAGCAGAAAACAAAAGGAGTATCAGCCAACAGATGCACTGTAACAACAAAACCCAAGCAATTCAACAACTCATAACAAAAAGAAACATCTTGCTCGGAAAAGAGAGCTGTTCTCAATTACTTCAGTGAACTGAAGTAAATGAAGAACTGCAAAAAGCATTATTCTTCAAATAAAAAATTAATCAAATAATAAAAAAGTTACTTAGAAAAACTGCAACTATCTTCACTAAACCCACTGTAGATAGTTCGTTCCATGAACTGGACTCCGTCAATCAGACACAGCTCCACACACAAATCAGCCAATTCTAATAATAACCTCCACAGAGGTCAACAATTCAACTCAGTACTAAACTCTACTCTCCGATATGAAAAACAGCGTAAAAAAAGAGCTATTTCCTCCCTTTCTTTTCTTTGCAAGTCTCTGCATTTTGGAAACTTGCATCAGTACAAGGATAAACAAAGGGTTATACTTCATGGGAAGGAAAAGCAAATTGTTTTTCTGCTTTCCAAAAAAACAGCTGGAGTCAGCAGAACATCATCTACTAGGCAAATGAAAAGACAGACACAGCGTGACCTATCAAGCTCGGCCATCCAATCGTTACCAGCCTAACTCTCTTAAAGATTAACTTCTATTTCTATTAAACTTCAAAACAACTGAGGAAAAATCCATTCCAAGCAATAACAGCAGCAACTTTAGCATGTTTACAATAGGAATGAACATAATGAGAGTGCAGAACTAACTGTCAAGAAGACCAAAGTTTCCACGTTTTAATGACAGTATGGAGAGGTCATCCAAGAAAAGATCACTCGGGGAAAGTCCTTCCAAAAGTACAGCAAATCAAGCAAGTACTAAAAAACATCTGATCTTGGAATAAGCTTTACTGGGACTATCACCCACAAAAATATAGGTGAAACCCTACTGGAAACTATTTTAAAAGTTTTTAAGTACACAGTTACTCTCTCCCTCTGTGCTTTATAATGACACACAGAGGAAATGCACTACTTCAAAGCCGTGAAAAGGCAAAAATAGAAAAATACTATTTTGCAAACCTGAATCAAAGTGCAAGTTTTTCTGCTAACTTGATTAAGTTCCTATGCCCAAGAACTCCAACCAGTGCTGGCCTAAGCAGCGCTGATGAATAAGAAATGGGCTCCAGGCTCCCTCCAAACAGGGACTTGGCTAAGAGCTGAGGATTTTACAGGCAGCAAGCACTCTGGTCCTTCATATTCTGTGCCTTGGTTTTCCCATTTCCAAGATGCAAGTGCTACCTACATCGAAATGGTACTGTAGGTAAATTCTTTCACATTGCAATTTCTTAGCTTCTTCCCATCTTTTTTTTTAATAACTGAGTTATAAAATTATAATCTGAAATAAGCATATAGTTTGTGATTATAGCTTACTTGTTGCTGTGCTGTCTTTACGTATTTGGTTTTACTGAGAATACAGGAATCCTAGAAGTTACTTAAAATTCTCTGAAGAGCTATACAAATGTTTACTTAATGAGTGAACAAAGAAAAGGCATGTTTATTTTACATTATTTTTCCATTACTTTTACAAAAATCTCTACCACCCTTTGGAGATTCATATCCATATGCCCATAATAAACCGAATCACCTCCTCTACTCATCTCTGAAAATTCACACAAATATCCACTTCTCTGACTCTGGATCTTTCCACTGGTCTATGCTCCTACAGAAAACTAAAGACCCCAGTCCTATTCTCAAATTGTTTTCAAAAAACTCATCCTCTAGCTTCAGTAACGGCAGTGTGAACACACAGACAGCAGCCAAGAAGAGAAAAGCAACACATTCCTCTCCTCCCACTTAGCTTTTAAACAAACAGTGCATTGGGAAAATACTGTTAAGAGCAACAGGGCCATTAAGAGTCATGTCAGCTATAACAGAGATTAAGCCAATAAATCACAAAACATGCCACTATTAAAACTTGAACCACTTCTATTGGGGCAGCTCTTCATCAAGCTCCACAGCTTTTTCATGAGGAAAAAAAGTTTAAAAAAAAAATTAATACATATATAAGTATATATATAAACCCAAAAGTCCAGTATGGGATGGAGAGTTGTGGGCTAAACACTGCAGGGATTCCCAATATCCATAAAAACTTGGCAGTTTGCTACTTCACATCCAAGCACACAAACTTTGGAATCCCACAGGCAATTAAAAGCCTAAGCTTTCAACAGCTCAGATCTTCAGGAGGACCAGAGCTGTGCATCTGTTATCCATGACACTGCTACAAGTCAAATCAGTATCTTCAGATGTGCTCTATATGCGTGCCCTTCTCATTCACAAAGTATGGATGATATATGTGCTCTAAGTGATTCTGCATATATACCAAATATAATAGATACCAACATGGCCTGTTTAAAAAAAAAAAAAAAAAATACGCAATGCAGGTGGAGGACCAGTATTTTAATAACAATTTTCCTCCAGAAGTGAGCACTATCATAGTTAAAGCTATAATTTTTTCGCTTGGTCCTTATTCAGAAACATCCTACACAGTCTGAATGGCTCCATTAATGAAGAGCTAAAGACGGCCTTATCACGGCAAAGTATTCAGACCTCAATATGCACTAGAAGGCAATGTTTCTCTCTAGAAAAATCTGACGCTAACAGTCAGAACTTGTCTGAGCTAAGTTAGAACTTATTTTCAGTTTACATAACGATCTACTCATAACTGAATATGGCTCCTTACCCAGAGTACAGCTATATTTCCTTCTCAGACCTCACTGAAATGCACTGTAAAATGACATGCAGTAAACTGTTGCAAATTAATGCACAAATGAATAAAGCTAAGGGAAAGAAAAAGCCAAATCAGAAGCCTCCAGAACAACATTGCTTTTCTTCAAATACATCCCAACATGCTTATGTTAAGACACTACCGGTTGTTTTTTCATTTCACAGCATGTTGTAAGAATTCTTATTCTCTACACCTATTTTTATAGGTGTTTCATCCCCTCTATCTTGACTTTGATTTTACCTTTTAATGAAAACCATTTTAGTAAGTTCTTTTCTGTCTCCCCTCCACCCCACCACTTTAATAGGAAAACTTCCTTTTTCCATAATTTTTACTACTTTCTTTTTCCCAGTTTTCTCTGATTTCCTCTGCACTGATACATACTTATCCTTTTTTGATATCAGTTTTAAGAATTATCCTCAATTACTGTGGTTGGGTTTTTTTTAAATGCATGTTCCACACCTTGTATCTGTGAGGAATGCATACTAGTGTTGCCCAGTTTTATTTCAAGCTACTTCTCTGTGCGAGTGTTTATACAATATGGGTGTATGGGCAGAATTATTATAAAATCTACTTAGGATTCTGTCTCTAATCCGAAACCATGGAAGAAATTGCATCTCTTGACTATGATGAATATGACACTGGGATAGGATACAGTCAGCAAACACAAGGAATGCTGGTCAGGGCAGAGATCTCCAAGGCTAACCTACATCCTAAGGCAAAACTAAGTGAAACCTTACTGAGAAAGCAGATTACTAGATAAATAAAGATTTTTCTGTTTCAGTGTGTGAAGAGGTTCATTGAAGATGACATATGTCATCTTAACTGTATAGTGTTTTTAAACACAGTTTTCTGAGCAAATTCCAAAATGCGTAACTCTCTTCAACCAAAATTATTTGCCTTTAATCATTCGAGGTATTTCCCAGATATCACTTTAAAAATCTGTGAAGCAGTGGTATTGTGTATTTTTAAATAAATAGCTACAATAGCCCACTAAAGCTATGCTACTTTTCAGTCACTGGATATAGCGTACAATCAATGAGTAATTTTTTTCTAGGTCTTACAAAATATACAGCACTCTGTAGTAATGAAATTACAAAACTATTCTTAAGTCTTACAATCCAAAGCAGCCAGAAAACAGATCCATGACAGACAGCATAGAAAGGGAATATACAATAAATAACGAGTAGAGTAATACTGTTGTTGCAAAAGCATTGTTTATTCCAAGGAAAACAAATTATATAAGTTGTTTTATCTAATATTTTTTGTTTGTTTGGGGTTTGTTGGGGTTTTTTTGTTGGTTGGGTTTTTTTTTTTTTTAGCATCACCAAGCAAACCGAATTTATTTGTTTATAAACTGTATAAAGTAATATTGTTTATAAATTCCTCTGGGTTCCTTCTAGATGAAAGGCCCTATGTAAATGTTATTACTCGCACACTGTCACATACTTTCCAAAACTCTTCTATTGTTCTTGTACTTCCTTCTGTTTAAGTATCACCCATAAAAACCGAGCAAAAGAGCAAACCAGCAGGATGCACCCTACTGTGAAACCATGCTTGCCATCCAGGGCCTTTTTCTTTTTCTTTTTTTTTTTTTTTAGATCATAGTGGCATTATCATTATTAAAACACAAAAAAAACCCCAAACCCATCTAGAAATAAAGTGAAAAAGTAAAGCCACAAATGCTACATATACTGTCATCACCCACCTTTGCAGGGCTATTTTCATAATGCAAGTCATGTTCACAACAGACCCAGCCCTGCAATGAGCCACATTTTGTGCTATCCTGGATCAGGAGAACAGAATTCCCACACACAAGCTTGGGGAAGGACCGCAGATTGGAATTTTTTTAATTATTATCATAATTGTCATTATTATTATTGCTATTGTTGTTGCTATTACTACTACTACAATTATTATTACTACAGAGACCTCCTTTCCCTGTCAATTCTATCATGACACAGTTTTAAGTATTTTACTATTACTCTATAGGTCTAAGACCAATACCAAAGCTCTTACTAAAAATATCTGTGGCCTTTAATGTTCATTAGGCTTGGTTGTTTAATTTAGCACAAATTTGACTGATTTCAGGACAAACTATGTTTTAATTTCAGGTTTACTTTCTTTTTTTGTTCAGAGTATTGGACAATGATAAATAATAATGTTACTATAGAGGTTGTTTCTGTACAGGACAACGTGAGTAAGATGGCTTTGTTTTGGCCTTTAACATTAAGGATTTGGGTGCTTTAGATAAAAATAACTTACACAGAAACAAACAGCACTTCCTGTTCTACATATGATTTTTAAAACTGTCAAAGCCAGGAGATATGATAGATACACATCTTGGGTACCAATGCCTGCTTTCTGTCTTTACACAATTTTTCTGTTGTATTTACACTTTCCTGCAATATAGCAAAACACCCTGTAAGCAACAAAGACATTCATTTCCATAAATCTACCACGTTGCCCTAAAGACCTTTTCAAAAAGTATTTCAACGTTATCCTGTAATAATGATACACTGATTCCCACATTCAGGAAAAAACACTCTTATAAGTAACACTGTTAAAAAGTAAAAGCAAGATCAAATCAACATTTCTCAAGGAAGGCAGTTAAAAATTACATGAAGGGGTATGTGTTTATATACGTGTGTGTGTGTGTGTGTGTAAAAATAAAAACTGCTTATATACAATTCATATGAACATGCTTGGCTTCTCTTCACTGATCAAGAAAATACTGTGAATCAGGAGCTTACTTCCCACCTGCCTTAAGGACTTTCGATCTAAACTGAAGAGTCTCCCTCCACAGATGGAGAAATCCTATCAATTATTATACCATGTGGGATATCCAGGATAAATGCCACTCACTGATCACAGTTGAGAAATGTACATTCTTCCAGAAGTTCTGTTTGTAACTCTTCAGGCATTAAACCCTTTCATAAGACATCCAGTGTTTTTACTTCAAAGCAAAGAGATCAAACTGCTCCCTGTGTGCTGATCAGGGAAAAGGAATTCTAACAAAGCTAACAAAAACGTACAAAAAAGCCTAGATGATTTCCAGATCAGACCTGTGACAAACTGAAACCACCATATTATTTCTTGCACGTGAATGTCAGTGAAAATAGGAATACTACATTCAAATTGCAGATTAGAGTATCAAACACCATTTGGTTTGGGGGTTTTTTTATTTATTTTGAGAGGTGCAGGTGGGGTGCATTTAACATATACTAAATAATTTTTGGCTTGTGGTTAGTCAAGTCTTTTGAGACTTTATATACAATAAAGTACTCTGACTAAAATCTGGAAAATTACCTCTTAAGGCTCTAGCTGTACAGCGTCAATAGAAATGTGGTGCCAGCTAATGGCTGCAATAACTGTCTTCATCCCTAGAGAATAACGGATGGAGAATATATCAATATGAGGAGTGGAAGGGCCAGAGAAACCGAGCAGGCACTAGTTATCGGACACAAAGATGATGCCACATGCATGATGTTATCTGTGATAATCTTTACTTAGGGCCCAGGGGGTGGGAAGGATATTCTTTACAGAGAAGAAAGTATCCATCAGGCCATATTCATAATCATCAATGTTCCCCTAAGTAAGCATTTTTGGAGAAGGGTTGAGGGAGCACTGATGTAATAGAAATCAATGAAATTCAGCTTTTCTGCATCTATTGTTTCGAGCAAAGTAGGGAAAAAAAGCCTGTACATCACTTTCGTTTCTGATCGTTCAGTCTTATGCAGTATTCAGAAAAAGGCTCTGAAGGAAATCTTCAGTGAACCACAATAAAACTCTTAACTATTTAAAAATCTATTTAAAATCCACACCTTGACATTCACAACTACCAAAGGAAACACATTCTTATTATAAGCATCAAATGAATTTTTGTAGTTTGGCCACATGAGCAAGTAAAACAGTGCAGGATGCAAAAATACTGTTTGGCTTTATCTTCCCCTTGATGCAAGTCCCTTCTTAACGAAACAGAGTTGGCTCCAAGCATAAGCACAGTAGAGAATGAAGTGTTGCATGAAAGTTACTGCCATGAGTTCTTTGCAGACCGATGCTATGCCTTTCCTTAGCAGACATTTAAAAATAAGAATACCACACTGGGTAGATTATAGGGTATCCTGGTAATTTTTCTACAATATCAACGGTAAGTTTTCCCTTCAAGTTTAAGCAGCTGTCTTAAATTGACACATCAAGACTGGAGCACCTGTACACCGAGTTTTTGTTACAAAAGGCACAAATAATATGTGCTGGCGCTCTGCCATTCAAGTCAAATCAGCACATTTCCATCTAATCACATGCAGCGGGGGGGCGGGGGGTGGAAGATTAGGACTATGTCAAATTTGCTCAAGAAAAATCAGGAAATGCACGAGTTAAACATTCCAACAGCAGCACGAACTTGACCATGTTCTACATCCTGAATATTTTATGGTATATTTATTACAACAATATATTAAGCTACACATTCAACCACAAAAACAAAAACAGAAAGACAAATACTACTCATGTGCAACACAGCTGCATTAGCATTGCTGAGGAACACCGAACTTCAGAATTCCTGACACTGTTTTTAATTGTACATTCTGCATTTAATTTTTATGTATAAACACTCAACAAAATGGACAAGAGCTTCTGCTTAATTATGTTTGCTTTTTAGCTGTCTCAGTAAGGTTCTAAGGCTCCCACACCACTCAGTTGATATGGATGGAAGATGTGATTTCCACATCATCACCAAATCTTCTTGAAAAAAAGATTTTCTTTTTCTACGCAGTGGTTTACACAGTAAGAGAAATGTCTTCAAAGAGCTAGTGATCCTCATTTAATATTTTTGACCTTTTATGCCACTGCTTCTGACTACAATCGGTCAGATAACACAGCTGAGAATCTTCTTCACGATGAAAAATTCTCTGGGCAGCCAGTGACATTCTTACTACCACTGTCCTGCAGAGCTGGGATGCTCCCATAATGGAAACAAACAGGCCTATGAGACCTTGTGCCAAGCTTCCTTTTCAGGGATTTCTACTTTTCCAATTTAAACTGACACTGCCCTTTCCTAAATTTAAAAAAAACAAACCAAAAACGCACTGCAAAAGAGCCCAGTTTCTGGCCAGTTGGCCAGTTTTGACTATCAAAACTCTATGCAGCTAACTAGGTAGCTCATTTACATCAAATTTCAAACACAGAGTAACTTAAGCCTTTAAGGATATACTCTTAGGTCAAAGATATTTCATCACATACGAAATCAGAAAGCTTAGACAAAAGCTTTACTGCAGCCTTCAACATGCCAGAGCGTAACACCCGCTTGATAGCATAAGCTATTAAGTGAAACAACTAAGCTTCAAAACGCTCAGGACAACTATTCACCAGCACAGGCCCAAGAAACCTATTCATCTAGGAAAAAAGCACACATCTTTTTTGCCCAGTCACACCCCATCACTGGCCACAGGCAAGCAGGGGTGGTGGCAGGGGAAGGGCTGTGGTGGCAGCAGCAGCTCCAGCTGTTTGCTGGGTGCCGCAGCTTTCCGAAATGCCCAGTATAAAATGAGGGGTGTCTTTAACTGAGCTTTGGAACCCCAGAACTAGAACAAAGTTTGAGAACATATTCAGTTTCTCGTATTAAAAACACAGCACAGCTGGGAGAAATACACTGTATATAGCGACATTTCAGGAGTTTGGATTTTCAAATCATTTGTTAAATAACTCCAAAAGCTTTATTTTATCCTCCTTAAATTCCACTGCTGTTCCACAAAAATGCACTGCAAATCACAAGTTATGGTTAGGAATAGGATACCCCCTGTTCCTCAAAATACAGTTCAGTGGATTAATTTTTAAAAACAAATTGCAGTATCTTTTTTTAAAAAAAACAACAACTAGAATTAGAAAAGCACAAGAGTTGTCAAAAATACACACTTAACCGAGAGTTTTGGGTTTTTTTTACTTTTTATCTAAAATAAAGCAAGGCTTGTATCCTAATTCTCTTTGATGTAATAAAAAGGAGGAGTGAGTCTTTTCCCATTTGGCTCTCTTCACTGAACCCCAGCAGCCTCCTAGTGTCTTACATCCATGTATAGGAAGAAACTGACACCTATTGGCAACTTTAATATTACTGCATAAAACTGCTTTTCTTCAAACTATTACAAGAAACAGCTTCTCTTAACTAGATTTTTCTTTAAATACATAGATAATATAAAAAGATAATTTTGACCTTTTCCAATTGTGACTGAAAATACATCCAGAAAATTTCAGACTCTCCTTTTTAACAATAAAACTCTGAGCCTTCCAAAGTAAATTATCATCCCTCAGTAATCTATAGATTTTAAGAGGCTATTCTAATTGATAAACAGAAGCACTAGTCACTAACTGCTTGAAAAATTAAATTTTAATTTTTTTCTGGGCTGAATATTTCCTTCGTGTTTAGCGTTAAAACACACACAGTCTTGGGAGCAGGTAAATGACATCCTAATCCTAACCACATCCTGTGACTGAGCAGAGCACAAGCAGTAGAAAACACACCATTTTTCTCTACTAACATATCAATTACTGTGTTACAGATGTTGAGGCAGCAGAGGGATGCTTACAGTAGAGGAACAGCTTCTGGAGAGCACCTTACCCATTACAATCGATTGCCTCCTATTGAGAGGCAAGTGGTAGGTTACATGGGGATAAAGGGGAGTCTGAGCGAACAGTTCCTTCATGCTCAAGATATATGTGAAAGCACCTGCAAGCAAATATCTGCCTATGGTTTTTCTACTACAATGCTTTACTGACCTGCTTGAGCTTTGGGGCCTGCTAAAGTAAGGACACACTAAAAAAAAAAAAACCAAAAAACCAAGGTACCAGGGCCTAAGGAACAACAAAAAATGAAAAGCGGGCAGATCGCTGTCAATGTGTTTTCAAACTGCTGCTTATGTGTACAACCTGAAACTCAAAACCTGAAACTTTTGCACGTATTTCTGCAAAACGAACAAAAGAATTTTTCTGCTACCTATGGATGTCAGTGTAGGTGCTCTTCACAACAGTGAGAAATTAGTTACAGCAATAATAAATATGCAAAAAAGCCAAGGATTCACAGAGTAACATTTGGGGGTTTTTTGAAGCAACAGATTTCCTGAAACTCCAAACGAAGGCATGGATACTTGCTTCAAGGTTTTAGAAATAAAAACAAAACCAAAGAAATCTGTTTTATCTCACTCCACCACTAGAGCAAAAAGACTGAACCCAATTATTATACATACTTGTAACGAAGAATTTTTTGGTGAAAGTACAGCTGTCAAAGGCGGCAATTTTCTCTTGCAGGACTACAACAAGTATCCTGAAAACACAGAAATGGAACATGTACTTTAAACATTAAATGCATTGGTTTAAAGATTCAATATCTAAATGTAATTATTTCAAAAGCATCAATATAAATTCTACAGTGATAAACTGCCAGGTTACCAATACATGGCAGTTATTGAGGATTCTCTCTCATCCCAACCACATAACCTTCATTTCAGGAAGTACACAGATCTGATACAGAACAACACAGCATATTTATGATATACCTCCTGCAGTAAAAGCTCCATTAAAAAGAAAGAATGGAATCGCAAGGATCCTGAATTACTTTCAATGACTCAAATAACAATCAAATCAACAATTGGTAGAACACAAGCTAAATTTGAAATAATCCCCATTGCCCATCTCATTGCAAATTTATTAAACCATCTTATTTACTAAAAGCAGGGTGGTTTTTCATACCAAGAACATCAGCACACAAATAAAGTTGAGAAGCAGAATTTGTGCCAATTAGCAAAATTACAGGTGTATGTTTATGTATTGACTTGTACATGTATGCACTTTTATTGTAAAATACCTGTGCATTACTTGAAACAAAGAACAAAAGCCACATGATAACTATGCATGAAACACTGTACTGTCTAAACGAATAGAGACCAAAGATGCAAATTTGGAAAGTGAAGCATCTTGAAAGCTTTATAACTAGGATACATTGATGACTTCCCAAAACCAAGTTCTTAAACTCTTGAAATGGAAGAATCACCTGGGAAGCCAACAAATAAACAGATAAAATCTACCAGCTATGTGGAACATTTAGCAATATGATGTATTTAATTATGAATCTGATTATTCTCTCATTAGGAAGAATATGAGACAGTATTTTTTTTTAATTAGCTAACAATATGCAGCATTATTAAATACTGTTCTAATAGTTTTAATTTGTAAAGATACGACGCAGAGAATTAATTGCATCTCTCAATGACTAAAATACACACCTAATGCTTTACCTGAGAATTATGACTGCATATTACAGTATAGAATAATAATCTTTAAAAAGATGATGTATCGCATCAGTCTCAACACATATCCTTGGGTAAAGGGTGATGCTTATCTCCCATCAGTGTGTATACGAGCCATTAACTCCTCTCTCTTTTTTACTTTTCCTCCCCTATTTTTAACTCTTTAGCCACAAGAACACCTCCTTCTTCTCCCTTGAGGGCTCAACAGCTTTAAGACTCTTTGGTGACGGACTACACTAAAATTAAAATACATACCTTATCCACCTGCTTGCTGATGTTTTCAGATATATAAATAAGTTTTGAGTCACGATTTTCACCTCGAAAACTGTACTAATGCTCCTCTAATAGGCATGATTTATCTATGCAACTGCTATTTGATTTTGCTATTATTTTTGCCAAGCCATTTGCCAAATAACGTAGATTGCATCTGTAGTTCCCAAGATGACTCCTGAAGCCTGTTCAATAGGCTGGTGTAACACTAGCCACTTTCTATTTGTCTGATACAGAAACTGATTAAAGTAATAAGCGCTGTTCTGTATCTCAAATTCTTTCAGGACTTTCTGGTTTATAACACCTCATCCTGGGACTTTGTCGCTGCTCTGTTTGTCAGTATGCCTCTATCTAGAAACAGAGAGAAGTACAAATTCATGGAAGGAAGGTAAAAATCAAGGAACATTTTTGGACAAAAGCCTTTCATATTCCCAGATCTGCAGACCTAGAACGGGAAGCACAGGTACACTTTCAGAGTGAGCAGCTTGCTTGGCAAAAGAAGAGGGCAGAACACATAACTCAACAAGAGGGATTCAGATGTGTTAAGTCATACAAGAAATTAACATAAGATTTCTTATTTGCTTGTAGCTCTCTCATTGTGAAAAAGATGGTCCCCCACCCCCTTCTGATTTATAAATCTCAATTTTTAAAAGTTATAAACTCTGCATATATCAATTAATATTAGTTTGGGACAACATAGTAGTTTTAGTTAAATGACGTATCTTCCAATTGCTTAAACTGCAGGAGAGAAAAACAAAAGAAAACGTACCAATTCTAACTTCTTCCACAAGGCCTAAAAGAAAGTTAACCAATGAATAATAGAAAGACTTTAAATGCATGTGCAAGTATAACGTATATATAGAAAACCTATGTATATTTGATTGTAATATTTCCCAATCCAGTAGATTTTTGTTTTCTACTCTTTGAAGATGTACTGTCTTTCCGCATAAATGAAACCTACCAGATGGATGATTCTAGAGTATAAATACATAAATAATAAAAGTTTTCCCTTCTTCTGCAACTCAAGTTTTATTTTAACTTCAAATTTTGGACTCCATTAGTCTATAGCACAGTTAACGCACCATTAGCACTGCACTTGGCCACATTTAATGCATTTTCAATCTGAAATAGTGGGCTTTCCTTGGATAATAACAGAATCTGATACGTTCCAGAAAAGCAGCTACCCTGGATACAGCCACATGGCTTTGAAGTAGCTTTTCCATTTTTACCACTTAGGAAAAGAAACATTAGCACCTGGAAAGACTTTTTAGTTGGGAGAGACTTTGAATGATGATTTGCCTTTTGACTGTTTTTACAATTGGATTTTTCTTCTGCTAGGAGGCCAGACTGGAAAGATTTACTATCATCACACTGTACACAAGGGAACTTTAAATTTTTCAAGGGACAGTTGCACAGATAAGTACCAAACTCCTTCTGACAGCTTTTAAAGGAACAGTGACCTATTCATGGCACATAACTCTCACCAACTCAACCACTTCAGAGAAACTATTTTTTTGATATAACAATCATACCCACATCCTACAATAAGCAGATTGATGTGGATAACAAAAACTACCATCCTTTACTTCTTTAAACATTCAACATCAAAATATCCTCCTCGTTATTAGATTAGTTGTGGTATTAAAGATGTTTGTTCAGTAGTACTACTTTTCTTCTGTAACTTCTACTTGACCTGATGTAGTCATTAATGTTTAGATTTTGATGGTATAATGATAGACAAATGTCTGTTTAACAAAACCTTTGTGGCTTCTAGGGTTGGTTTTGGTTGGGTTTTTTGGCGTTTTGGGGGGTTTTTTTGGTTGTTTTTTTTGTTTGTTTAATATGTTTTTTTTTCCCCCATGCTATCTCCAACACTGCTAACTTCCCTTAGTTACATGAGTTCAATACATGCTCATATACTTTTGTGGTCTTCGTGTATGCAAGCGTGCTACCTACTGCCATACAAATCAGGCATGTAAAACATACCATTCTGATGTTTTGTTTTGTTCTCAATGATTTGTGTTATTATGCCACCTTCCTTACTGAAGGACCATCAATTCCAGCAAACAGATACATATTGCCAAAGAAATGCAGTAATTTCTTTATTCAGCGCTCTACCTTTAACACAGGAATCGTATCCCACAGCTTCCATAAGGTACCTAAAGACATACAATGACTAATAACAGTAACAGCTGGGAGTAAGGAAGCATTAAAGTAAGCAGCACAATCGTGGACTTTGACCAAAGTCACTGCATCAGATTCTCTCATCAGGAGTGCCAAGGGATCATCAAGATCCTCATGTAGGGATCCTGGGTTTTCTCTTTTGTCTTAAAAAGATGCTGTAAATTACAAGGGTGTTCAGTTTTGTGTGTCTTCGAGAGATGAAGATCTAAAGTTAATTCAGAAAAAATTTGAACTCATGATTCTATGGAAACAATAGATTCTATTGTATTTGAACTCTATGATGCTCAGCCTTCTAAGCCATTTTCTCTCAGCAATTAGGTGACTTTATCCCAACTAAGAGATGATGCTTTGTTACTTCACTCACAGGAACATTATTTCCTGTAAACCACAGACTGCACACCAGGAATTTTTTGGATGTGCAGGAAGGCAAAATATGACAGAACAATGGAACACAGAGACACATAAACTCTTAAGCGCTCTACGCTGTTTAAACTCTCAATAATCCCATTTCTCCATCTGTAGGTGGATGATAGAGGATTCCAACAATTCCTGCTCACCCTCATCACAACTGAAAGAAGCTTAAATGATTTCAGATGCAAAACGTTTTGAGCTTCTTAAATGAAAGTCATTGGAGAAGCATACTGTCATATACAAACTGGAATATTACTTGAGAAATGGAGAACCAAAGCTATGCTTACAGGAAAGTCAAAATAATAAAGTCAGGGAGCACATACACCAGAAACTGTATTCGTTACTGAAATTTTACACGCCCTAACACAGAAAGAACGTATAGTAAACATCCTTACCTTTTATTGCAATGCAGATCATAAATAGGAGTTTTGAACTGTATGGACTTGACCATCTCTCCTGTTCGCAAAGAATAAAGGTCCACACAGCAGTAAGGTGGGCTTGTGCTAAAATGAATTAAAAAAAGATTTTAATGGAAAGAAGGATTTTTTGTAAAATTATTTTTAAATTATTTCAGCCTCCCTATATTATTTAGCATGCTAAATGAAAAATCCAGCAATCTAAGCAGACTGCTGGAGAACAAAGGGTCAATATAAGCCTTCTACATTAAGGAAAGGTATGATTAAAATTGAATTGTGATACCCTCAACGGTCACGAACCTGTATTGTGCAACTAATTATCCAGCACTTAGTTTCCTTTGTCACAAATAAGACTTTCGAACAGCAGATCTGACCAGCAAAATACAAGCCATTTGATAGGCATGAAGTTTTCGACTGCATTTTAGTTATTTAAAAAATATTCCGCAGAGGAACACTTTCCTAAAGGGAGTACTTGCTTCCCCCATGCAACAGCTGAATCATATGACTTGATTTGATAGAGATACATTACACAGAATTTACATTACATCTCTGATGGACTTTTGTTTGAACTATATAGAACTTTTCAACTGCTTTGTGTCACTTTTATCATTTCAATGTAAATAAAACTCTATGGCTATTTCTTAATAAAAAGGCTTGCTTTCTTTTGAGAGGGAGAAAGTGCTGAGTGTTCCGATAGGGTTGAGGAAGGTAGTGGTGGAAACCATTTTACAAGCTGAGGAGAGGCTTTGATGTGGCAGTTCTTTTCCATAACACCTTTTTTCCCCTCCAAGAACGCATTAAAATGTTGGCTACTTCTAGGTCAACGAATATGAAGGAGCACAAATTGCCAGCTGTACAAACATATACTAAGTATTGGTAAAAGAGGGTGTTTCCCCTTGCCCATATCTGTTTTATTTTACAGAGTTTAACACAATTCCTGACACAACACTTGCTTGTCTTTTGGATCTGCTCAAGCTGCTCGAGAATTTTCTGGAGAACTGGAGTACAAATGCCAACTGTTTACCTCAAACGCCTCAAGATAATAAGATGGTACATACAATAAGTATGCAGCAGAGAAACAATATACAATTATGCACAGAAAGACGACTGTCAAAGAAATAATAGAAAAAATAAGTTTTGACATTTTGCCTACTGAAATTCTTCCCAAAATACACATTTTTCTAGGCACATACCTAGGCTAATAACTAGAGGGTGCTATTTATTACTTTTAAGCACTTCAAAGGCCCTTCAAAAACACTTTTTGAACAGTGAGACTCAGGTCTAGTTACTTTACATTAGAAGCTCATTGCTGCTAGAAAATGCGGAACACCACAGCAAGGTCTACGTACAAACTTTTTTTTATTTAAGTATATTTATTACCTACAGGAAATTATTATTTTGATAAAAGGGTACACAGATTGTTATTTCAAAACAGAAATCACAGAGGTTGATACAGCTAAAATTATATTAGCATAATTGATACCGATTACTACTTCCATGTAAGCCTGTGTTGACCAATTCAATTTTGACTTGACATATAGCTAGCTACATGACTGCAACTCAAGAGTATGTACTTTCTAATACGTATTGCACCAACAAAATTATGCTTAATAATCCTGTCACTCAAATGAATAATTATTATTATGTCAAGCCTTTCTTTCAGCTGATCGTGGTAAGACCGTTCTACCAATGCTTTTTTAAGCCACACTGGCTAAATACCAGTAACTTGAATTCACATGCTAATAATCAAGTAGTAGTATGGACCAGGTCAGAAGTACTCTGAAATTCTACCTAGCTCCAATTTAAAAGTCCTCTTTCCAAATGTTATCTTTCTTTTAATTTCATAGTACACTGCAACCCATGATCAGAAAATAACATGCATGTCTGGGTTTTTTAAATTCTTTTCTGAAATAAATACAAAGACACAGCCAAATACATTTGAGGATGCCTCTAGGACCTAATCAGCAGAAACAAATGGCAATAGCCAGAGAAGGTCACACTTTTAGTCCTTTCTTGTTCCATAATGCTTGCTTTCCTGGCAGCACAGACACTCGGCATTATCACGAGTCTTCAGATAGACAACTATGCTTTCCCAGGAAAGTCCCATTTTTTGGCTAAGTGCTTTATCCACCAACTGCGACACAAAAGGGTGGAAACACAAGCGCTTGCTCTTTCTTTGGGAATCTTTTCAAAGGTAGAAAGATAAAAAAAAAGTTTCAATCACTAGGAAAGACTTTTCTCTACCGTTTCCTTCTGGTTATTTTAGTTCCTCTCCCTGTTCAAAGTAATGGCTGTTAGGAACCTAATTTGCTGCTGAGTGCTCTCAATTCATTAGAGACAACATTCATTAAATTAGCGTCATTTAAATTTATAAATTCTACTCCAAAAGCTGTGTACCTAAACGAGTAATGATACAATGCTGAGATCCATAACATCATGTTCTTTTTTGATCAGGCCTCAGTAACGCTCAATAACATGGTTTCAACTTGCTGGGGAGAAAAAAAAAAAAAAAAATCAAGGATTTTGATTTCATTGTTCAACAGAACCCCATACAGTAAGGATTCTCCAACAGTGCAAAATTTCATTTCTTTTCCAAAAACATTATTTCTCAACCATTCTAAAAGTATGAGCCTCTTGAATGGTCTTTCTTTACCTTCCTTTATATCTCCTCAGCTAGCAGAAAGATCAATTCCTCTAGAACAGGAGAATGAGGATTATAGACACAGATCTAAGGATCCATTTCTCTGTCATAGCACTTGAAGAATAATAATACTACTACCTTGATTAGCCTACACTACTCACAAGCAGAAAAAAGAGCTATCTTTCCTCCTCCATTTCAGTGATGTCGAAAGCTCCGGCTCAGTGGTTCTGTGTACTTTTCCTTACTCAGCCTCTGATATGCAATGAATTCTATATTGACCCATTTTTGCATATTAAATCAACAGAAGAATAACACTTTGTCCTTTCTTTCTCCTCTAGAGGGAATTCTCCCCCAGGTTAGTTCACTGAAAGGGTCAGTGAAGTCTAACAAGCATGGAAGCAAGAAAGGAAGTAGAAGCACATGAATTGAGCAATAAAAGATGTGCAACAGGGCTGCAAAAGCCAGAAGTAGCTTACCACCACAGAGCTGCAGCACAACGCAGCTTCTTCTGACACTTTATGACCTCCACTGTACTACTCTTAACTCCCAATCTTTTTGAAACAGGGAATTCAGGGATTTCTATGGCCCACATTGCAGAGGAAGTCAGATTCAATTACAGCGTACCCTTTACATTCTTTAAGTTAAAAATCTGGACTGAATCCTGGACATAGCTTTTAAGAGCTAGGCATCTCAACTCCTTTTAAGTCATTATTTAAGAAGAATTTGAACCCAAACCCACCAAGATCAAAAGCAGAGGATGAATGTGTTTCCCTTCTTCCATAACATTCATACCACATACATTACTGCCTACCACATAGCAGGAAGATTTACACTAAGCAAGATGCCCCATTTAAATATACAAAAAAATTACTGTGTTCAGTAAGACAAAGCATCATCACTGATAAACATACTGGAGTCCTTTGCAGGGTCTCTAGAAAAATTTACTTAGGTATAATGCTTTGTTCTTAACAATTTTCTTCACTAAACTATCAAACAAATACACAATGAAATATTAAAAATGACACCACCTATGAAAACAAAAAGTAACATTTAGTGTAATCAATATATTTAAATTTCAGCTACAAAACCAGAAGTATCCAAACTACCACAGAATACCACCAAAACCACCACAGATTGCAAGACGGAGCCCTACAAACTTGCAAAATCATCTCTTGACAATCGGAAGTTCTTGAAACCTTAGAATTGTATGAAACTAAAATTACTGCATCTTGCTCTATTGCAGGAATAGTCATGAATATTCATTTCATCAGAGGATCATACAGATATTGTAAGTAAACGTGCCTGAACTATACTAGTTGACAGCCTATCTTAGCTTATACTAACAAACTACCATCATTTGGGGGAAAATAAAGCAAGGAGACTTCTAGCTAAGAAGCTCTTCTTCTGATAAACTGAAGGTTCATGTATGTCTCGTTGATGAGAAGGGCTCCGATCATATTTCAGTGTACCAGTGATGATTATGTAAAGGGGAGAGATTAAGACAGGAATGTGAAAACACTGGGTTTTGCGGTCTGGTAATAACATTAAGTCTGTCACAAAATTCTTGCAAATTACTCCCACAGATTATTGACAAATTTTCATTATGTATCCTGATTGTTAAAATAGCTGCCTAATGCAGAGGTATCAACAACTTCTTTAAAGGTAATGGACACAAATGCACATACAACTTCAAAATGTTGGCATTAATAAATATATGAATACACTCAGGCTCTTCTATCTTCTTCTATTTGACTGTTGCAGTGCAGGGATAGAAAAAAAATAACAGATGCCTTGTACAGCTGGCACTTGACTACATCTGTGCTTATGCATCACGACATAACTATCACCTCTTCACAGATTTGCTAGCTATGAGTCACACAATTTATAAAAGCTCTGTGTAAAATGTTTGCATACAGAGACAAATATACTGTACAACACACACACACATTTTATATGAAAAAAAGGAGAAGACTGATGGAACCAACATGAGGCCAAAATGTTCTGTGCCTCGAAAGATTTTACTCTGCCTGCTCACAAGTGTTTACTTTCCTCCCTGCTGACTCTCCCCACTCTGCCACGTGATAAACAACATCCCACTCAAAGACAGAATGGACATCAATTACGGAATGGTCTCCTGAGTCCATAAGGGGGGGGGCGAGAAAAGAATGGGTTTTTTTGAGAGGCGTAAAATTGAAGTAGAGATGTTGCTGAAAAAGCTGACCACCAGGCCTTTATAAGGCATTCTTTACGCGAGGCATTTTCCAGTTAATTGTGGCATTTAAAAAAAATCATCTCAGGATGGAAGCTGTTTAGCCAACATAGTGCATCACTGCATATTTTATACCATCTTCACAAAATGTATGGCTAGAATCTTTAGAAAAAGAGATCAAGGGAAGCATCTCCAGCTACTTTTCTTTTGCTCTACATGTATACAACATAAGCTTGATGAGATACACAATGATGTCACTTGGGAACAATGACAGAAGTTACAGCATCATAACACACTTTAGATAGCAATAAAATTGCTAAAGTAATAGGTAGAACCTCCCTTAGGGAAAAGCATATAGTTATACAGGACACTGTTACAGTAAAAATATTTTTTAACACCTGTACTCCTTTATACAGGCTCTGCAAAGTTCTTTTGGAAAACAGTCCGTTAATTACTATTAACAGCTAATGTGTTAATGTATTAAAATGACGAAATGAATGAAAACTTTGGAAAAAAGTGAAATTGTATCAAATTATCAGTGAGATCACATGAAGAGATTACATGGACTGATCTAACAAATATAGAAAAAACTATCACTTCTCAAGAACACGACATTACAGGGATTCTAAGCAATATCAGTATTATAAATAGGCTATCAAAGCTTGTCAGAAAAAACTGTTCTAAAGATTAGTTAACTTCAGAATCTGCTGATTCAGTTGTTATGCCTTGATGTCCTTTAGTAAAGACAACGCAGCTGTCTGCAGACAATCACTACAGCATTCTTTACGCAGAGTCTCTTTTTGGCAACTTGACTTCACGTGACGGAACAAGGGAAATAGCTTATTTCCAGCTGCTATGTATAAATTGATCCTCGTCTAAGGTGCCACTTTGCAGTACGCTGCATGTACCTCTCGCCTGTTGAAACTGCATTACAATGAGCTCCATCTTTCTCTAATTACACAAAGAATTATATTACATCTGCCTTGTTCTGTACCCTTACAAGGCAGTTTCTTTCTGTATTTACTCAGGACAAATATTGCACATAGCAGCAGCAGGTTTTCTGGAGTAATGATCCCTTTATTTCTATTTTATAGTTTCCACATTAAAAAAAAAAAAGATTTCATCTTCTTCCATCATGTATTGACCTTCCTATAATGTGCAGAGCAACATAAAGAGTTTTCTACAATGAAAAAACATGTAAAAAACTTCCACTCATCAGCTTACTTGATCTAACATATGACAAAAAAGTCTTTCATTTAATCACTATTCCAGTTTTGATACTTCCAGGTATTATCTAGCAAGTTATATAAACATTCAACAAATTCATATTCAAATTTGATGGGATTAGGCTGTGAAACGGTATGAGTTACTGCACAACATACAGCAGCAGCCTAATATAATCTCTACTGACCTCAACAGAATGATGTCCATTACCTTCTGAAGCTAGATACAAAAAAAACAGATGTGACAAGAAGTACAGAAAATGTCTTGCTAAATATAATTAATTTATTTTATTAAAGACTAGAATGGTATTTATTACTGCAGCAGCTAGAAACACTGCTTCCTAGCAGCGAGAAAATGCTAATTCTACACCTTGGAGGCCAAATCTTGCTTTCCTTACGCACCTGAGTACCAACTGATAGAAAAAAGTGACAAGTCCACAAATTGGAATTACATTCCCTGGGAAAGGCTAATACTTAAACCTAGAGAAGCTTCAAGCCTTCTAGCACACGTTATGCAGATCAGTAAATTTAACAGCTGTCACTAAACCAGTTTCAGACAGTGGGTCATGTACTTCCAGTCAAAAGCAATTTGACTTTTATCATACAGTCATATAGATACCACTAGTTTACATAAAAATAAAATGATCAATTAAAAAAAACCCTGGCAATTATTCTGTCACAATTTGTCTGTTATCTTTAAAGTTTTGTTTCACAAGAAAAAAAGCTCTATTTTAATTGCAGTGTTTCAAAACTAGGTCAGGTGACTGGTTTTTATTAGTCTATTCTGAAGTACAATTTAGTTTTCAAAAACATAACCTTTCACTGTTTCTAAAAAATATAATCATTAGTGTACTTCTGTTACTGTACTGCATGTCCCCAGACTTACTTTGCATTCTACTATGGCCACACTAGTACCACTCTTCATTATTCTAATGTATTCTTCTTATGATGCTTTATTTGTTTGCATGCAATTTGCAGTAAACTTTTTTCAAGCCCAGCAGACCCAACATAGAAAAAAGCCTTATTTTTAATTACTTTTGGTGCCTTTAAGAAGAGGTAAAAATATTAAAACTTATACAGAGATCAAAGTCAAAACCCCTAGTAGTACAATAATCTCTTACTAGGCCCAGCTTTAACAAACTGTGGGATTTATTAAAAGAAAAAAAAAATTAGATGTTTCTGTAAATATTAAGTAGCCAGGTGCCTTAAATGGAATATAAGTTCAAAACTTATTTTACAAAAGACAGCTTATTTCATTGTCAAGTCAGAAGGGACCATTACATCACCTAGACATCCCGTCTAATGCAGGCCATTAAATTTCACCTAGATATCTATTCTTATACCTAGCTCAAATGCTTTAAAAGCAGTTCAGCCCTGGCACTGAACAGCATGTCACATACAGAAAACAGAAGAGAAAAAAGTGACAGCACATCCAAGGAACTGGCTGGACAAGGTATGCTCAAATGATCTGTACAGCAAGCTACTCCAGAAAGATTTTTAAAAATTACTACATTATAAAGCATCAGCTCTACCGATAAGTTACCAGTAAAGAAAAAGCTGTTTCCATATAGGAATGAGGAAGACCTTGACAGTGACACAAGTACAAGTTTCTAAATAGCAGTGCAGTGGGTTAAGATTATCCAGTAACCTGTTCTAGCTGTGGTCACTGTCTGGTGCTTCATAGAAGGGGAGGAAAAGCAAAACAAAACGAGTACACAGTACACAGTTAATTAATTGTGTATTGGAAAAATTCCTTCCTGAACCTTTACACTGGAAAGTTGAAGCATGAGAGTTGATTATGATCTTCGTAGTAATATTATTAGCATGTTGAGACCACAAAGGCAATTCTGTTCTCTCCTCAAAGCCCCTGAAGAAGGTTTGCTCAGATTAAGAGATTTCAAGACTAGAAGATCATCTTCTCTTTCCAGGCCATGCACAAAACGTCCCAGAAGCTCAAAGAAATTATTTTATACCAAGCAACCTAATCTTGTCTTAAAAGACTTCAAGCAACAATGAGTCCTCTATTTTTATGGTAAGTTGTTCCAGCATTTAGATCATTCTATTTTTGTGAAATTACTTCTTATTGCAAGACAGAATTTGTACATATTCTGCTTTTCAGCTTTTATGTCTGTGTCAACAAAACAGAAGAAGCTCACTGCATTCAGTTATCTTTTGCCTAAGTCGGTAACCATCCAAAGCAATCCAGTCACTAACTAATCTGCAACAACGTAACAAAGACTTTTAAGCCTTAAGTTGTAAGGTTTGTTTTCCAGCCCTAGCACGTATCTGCAGTCCTCCTCTGAGCTCTCTTCAGTATTGCAGTATTCTCGCCTTCTTTCTGAAGGATGCACACCAGCATGAAAACTTAAAAAAAAAAAAAAAAATGTTCAAGGATTGCATTATTTATTCCTTAAACACCACTGCAGAAAAAGCTTTCATTAAGACATTCACCATCTAGTCCCCTAAAACTCCCTGGCTCCCTGCATCCCAACTTTTCAAAATAAAAGCTTGAAAACTTAACTCTGTAAGTTATTTTCTTACTTTCATTCATGGTACTTAACAGATTCATTCAAAGTCAGGAAAAGCAGAGTAAGATTTCTGAGAAAGTGACACTTCCCAAAAACGTGTGTGTAGCAGTGAAACACAAAGCAGCAGAGACATTTTAAGTGTACCACAAATTGCAAAAAGCATGGAAGCACTTATTTCTAAATAAGAAAAACCTGTACCAATCTTAGACACATGTTACTAAATCTAATCCTTTAAATACAAGAGAGGAAATTATTTGATATAGCACTAAAATATTTGAGTTAAATACCAAGAGATACAAACTTCACACTTGTATCTTCATCAAATATTTTGATCAAGTCTATCAGTCCAGTAAAAAAGGTTCCATCTTATCCTCTTACCTCATCATCTTCATAGTCTCACGGGCATATAACAAAAATATTTTCAAAAAGTCATCAACTCTGCAGAAACCATTTTGTTACAGGTGAAGTACAAGTCTCAGCCTGAGTACCAAAAAAAGACATACCAAAGGAAAACCACATTGTTTGCTCATGTGTGGAAAGAAAAAAAGATGGGACTTGTGTGATTGTGCCAGAACGACCACTAGACAAAAAGCAGTAGAGCCATCTGTGTGTACAATATGCAAGTAAGCCCGTAATTTTTTGAACAAAGGAAACAGATAAAAGGTGAACTAACATGCATCAGTTCCTGTGCAACATTATGTCAGGTAGGCAGAACAAAGATGCAAAGAACTGGGAATGGAGGTACCACTCCTTTCAAAGACTTTCAATGAAAATTCTTGAAAAAGAGCAAAACAGTATCTAAAGCGTTGATCCCTACATCTTACCAATGCTAATGTTTAAAAATTCCATTAATCATTTCCCCTTCTACTTTTTTGATTTCAAGGTAAGTAGTATTTTGTTCCTGTAATTTCATAAGCAAGGCATTTCTCCATAGCGTAGAGTCTAACTGTTAAAATGACTCAGGACTGACTCAGGAAGGACTGGTTTCTGTCTCCGTGCATAACTCAGGTCGTGGTCTGTGAGAGAACCTGAGGCTTGACAGTGGTCTGCTGGTCTTGAAGGTTGTAAACCACTGCAGGAAAACTGTCAGTATCTTGTTTTTCTGTCTCTGCAGTGACATAAATCCCTGTCCTCAGGTGAAAATAACTATCTTTTACTGCAAGGTGTGGTACTGCATAAACCTTTCCTGCTTACATGCAAGTTTATATTATCATAATTAGCTGCCCAGGTATAAATTAATTCTATAAATTATAGAAGACAAATGTGTTAAGCAACCATGTTAAGTCATATCGATTTAAGCCAGTTATGTCCATTTTGTCTTTAGCAAAAATGATTCTTAAAGAAGCTAAACTTCATTACAAGGCAAAACTTGTAACTAAATAAATTACATTGCCGTATGATTATAAGCTTTGTAACACTGTTCAAAGAATACTTAATGGCAATAGCACATTAAAATAAGCTTATTGTAAAGCAAGTAAATTCTTTGCCTTATTCTCCATGTCTACCCTCAAGTATATGCTACCATTTTTAAGTGTTTTTAAAATGTTCTACCCAGTCCTGTACACATTGTCCTTTCCAAGGGCAATCACATATATTTTTATAAACTATTAACTTTTTATCAATTTAATTAAAGAGCTACGGTAAAAGATCTCTACCTTTAGCAAAACATTTGCAACAGTGTACCTTTGGAAGAGGTTTAAGAACTTTTAATAAAAAGCCAGTTTCATGCCAGGGAACTGCTATGCTGTTTACATCTATACTCTCCGTATGGCTAGCTAAGGTAATGAATTAACTTAATATTTGGAATTCACTGATTTTGAGGAGAAAACAAAGTTCTCTGTCTACATGTATTTCAGTCTCTGTTCTATTACAGAAGATTACAAGCCTCAGTTTCTTCCATCAGACCCTTTTTTTTTTTAATTAAAAAAAAAGAGATACCCTATTTTCCATTGACTTCCAAGCTGGCTTCTTCCCCACTGTTTTATCCTTATTTATTGGTTCACCAGCTGATATTTGCTGTCAAGAGTGTTAGATATACAGACTCCTGTGAAGCTGTTCTAATTACCATCCCATGAATCAGTTGTCAAGTGCTGCTTGTAAGTGGCAAGGCCAGCACTCCCCTCCAGGAGATCAAGTGCATCCACTTATCATAACAATAGAGCATAATGGCCATACTACACACATGCAGCACAAATAGCATTTATCACAGTGGCATGAACATACAAGACACTTCACAAAAACACACAGCCAGGAAAGTCCTAATTCAAAAGGCTTATTATCCAAAAAGCACTAGAGGAAGAACATAGGTGGTAGGGGGAAAAAAAAAAAAAAAAAAAAAAAGGAGACTGTGTTGCATTAATAATGCAGCAAGATGTTGGAACGCAGTATTTCATACTGACTCCTCACCAGACAGGACATCATAACTTTACTAGACAATACAGAAGTCTCATACATGTGAAAAACAGTTGCCAGCCCATTTTTAAAGTTTGGATCTCAGAATTTCAGACACATTTCAAACGCTCAAGGCAAAGTACTATGGGCCAAATCTGCAGTTATGTTGACCTGCATAGTTCCAGATGTTGCTATTTCTTTTTAAAAGGTGTCAAACAAAGCCCTTAGTTATAAGCACTACATAGAAGGAGAAAACAACATTAAAAACTGACTGATGGCTGTAGGGAGATATATCGCTCCATAAATATGAACTGCACATTAATTTAAAAAAACAAACTAGTATAAAGGTAATAGTTCCTAACATTTTACTTAAAATTGAAAGATCAAAACAAGTATAATTATGTTTAAGACACGTTTCCATAGATAAAGAGCATTAACTTTCTCATCAAAAAATAATAATAAAAAAAGTATATCAAGTGTTTATAGGTGATAAAATACAGTTATCTGAATTGAGTACCCATTACTCTGAACTTCACGTTCAAACATTTTCAGGATACCTACCCATGTAATTTTATGATGTTTTTCTTGTACAATGAATAAAAACGCAGATACATAGATTTCTGCCGTCCCTTCCTATATGGACTCATACTTAACTGTGTGTGAAGGCAAGCTATTTCCACTACACAGTTTGTACAGTATCGTACACTAAACTTGTGATTAGCTGGATACTGACAGAAACGGACTTCTCTGCTGCAGCCTCTACAACAAAAATCCTCCTGGTTCCTAAAGTTTATTGTAGCTCTGTCAGCAGAAAAGATACAGCAAAATGCCTGTCATGAAGATCAAAACATTAATTTCAAAGTAGTAAAAAGTCAGCCTACTAAAAGGCAAAGCAGATAAACATTTTCTCACTAGTTTTGCACATTGCCATCATCTGCAACTTCAGGTGATCATTCATTTGCCATTGCTGATACAATGAGGTTACTCTCAATCACATTCATATGACAGGCAAAACCCCTGACTGAATATAGAATGAAAAGTTGTTTCCACTCTTGGGGCTGTATGGGGGAAGAATCTGAAAATACAAATTTCCTTGACAATCCTGGAACAGATGTTCTGAACTGACAGAGGTCACAGATTTTTTCAGTTCTGAGTACTTTCAACAACTATTATGTCCACTTTTGTTCAATTAAATCAATAGCTCCTTTGCTTCCTGTCTGTAGCTGAGGTGTCAGAAAGACTGTGTCATACATCAACAACAGAATGAAAATTTAAGACTAGGTTTTATCCACACATTGGTATTACCATAACAGATACTACAAGAATAGTACCATCAGTGCAAAGAGAAAAGTAAAAGGGAAGGGGAATCCTTAAAAATATTAAAATGCTTAGCAACCTCCAAATTACTCTTCAGTTTTGGCAGCAGATGGCTCTTCCCACATTCTGCATTACCAGCAGTACATAACGTGTTTCTCCTATTGTGTTTTCTGCCCATAACAACATTACTCATTCTCGTCATCAGAAGAGACTAATTTGTTGTTTTGGGGTTTTTTACGTTTCAAAATGCATGAAGCTAAATAAAGCCATACAACAGCCTACAACCTACCTTTATGTACTGCAGCATGTTCTATTACATTGCTTCATTCTATGGCATGTGGCATGCCTGTCGCTGAAGTGTAAAATATAGCACAAGCTGGCTTTTCAGCTGTGGCATGCTTTTGCAGAGAGACTAGAGTGTGACACACTTTCCACTTCACTGAGACATACCACATGTTACAAAACATAGCTGTCCCATCATATTTCGAGTTAGTTAATATGGGAAGATTAGCGGCATCTCAAGAGATTTGTTTATCCACAAGACTTACTTGACCATAGCTATCACTGAGGAAAAGTACATCTGGAGCTCCACTTTTCAGATCAGAATCATTTTTTCTGGTACATTCTGGACTAGATTTTGTTCTTGTGTGTAACCAAACAGTCCTTTTATACAAAAGTTACAAACCTGTGCTGGCTGTCCTTGCCCATTCTATGAACATATGCTTAACTGGACAAATTCCTGTAAATCTTGGAGAGCATGAGCAAAGATTAACTGCTGAGTAGAATACAACTGCATTTGTCATACCTCTAAAGATTAACATTTCTATAATTAGCTGATTAAGCTTCAATCTGGTAGATGTGTTTCCTCCAAAAATATAGAATGAAATAAATTTAAGAGTTGTCTTGTCCTCCTTCTTACTGTCAAATGAAGCAGAATTCACCACTGAAATAAATGCATGTAATTTGTATTGTAATAAATGCTACACCGATCTTCGAGATCATCCAAGATGGACCAAAATCAAAAATGTAGAAACTTTTTGCATATCAAAAGAAAGCCACATGTCACAGCTTAATAGAAAAATATCAGACTTCTGGGAGCGCAACACTGAGAGCAAATTGATGCTGAAATATCTCAGCTCCAGTCGAATTTCACCAAGCATGTGTAGAACCCAAACAGAGCATTTTGTGGAGCCACTGAAAGCCTCATAGCCACAGCTAGCCCTAGATTTTATAAACTGCCCGTATGTATGAAACTCCAAATCAATACCAAAGTTCTGAGGCATTTTTTGTTGGTGGTATGTTCTGATCAACGGCATATCAGAAGACAGCATAGTTAATATAGATGGCAGTTGATTATTGCAGCATATGTACGCTAATTGTATATATTTAAGGCATTGCTCCATTTAACAGAGAATTCTACCAAAAGCTAAAACCAATCTGAGAGTCAAAAGAACTCATTCTTCTGACTGCACTACAAAGCTTCTTCGAAAATACAGACCAAATCTTTGCTCAGCTATTGTGGGGGTCATGTTCCTCTGCAGTCTGTGTACGTTAAAGGGCCCGGCTTGCCTGTGACTGAATGCTCAATAATCAATATTTAAAAGGCGTCTTTACCTGCAACTGTTAACACGGCAAAAGTATTATGAAGGATCAAATATTTTATCCTGTTGATTCTTGTAACAAATTTCTTTAGATTTCAGATTTATTTTTTTCTTTTCTCTGCTTTACCTTATGATTCATGGCTCTGACGGGCCTATTGGCATCTTCTCATCTCACATATAATCACCACCAACAAAGGCCAAATTAAGCAAGCAGCTCCACGCCCGCCTGCCCCACCATCCCAAGCCCCATGCAAAACCAATTTTTGGATTCAACATTAAACACCAAACCTTGTACCAACCTGTTTTATCTAAAATAGGTTTGCCGTTGGTGTCATTAACAACATAAGCAGAAACTAATGGGATTGTGCAACACTTCATCACCTCTGTATTAAGTAGCCTCTGCGTCAAATTGCATGACAGCAATAATTATAAGACATCTTTCAGTTGTTTATGAGTCTACTAAACCTTAACTGTTCATATGCTAGTACATGGCTCAAATTAAAATTTTTGAGAAGCTTGAAAACAATCCCATTTCCAAGAAAGAATTAGAGGGTTTTAGAGTGCATATGGCTGAAGTTGAGCAGAGATAAGCTTAGATCTCATGGTTAAAGCATTTGAAAAGCGCTGTGAATAACAAAGCCTCTATGAAGTTCTGGTCACATCGGGTAGGCCAAAATTTTCACAAGTGCCCATTAATAATATGTTCTTACACCTTACTTGATTTACTTTATGACTTGACATAGCAGACCATGTTCTACAGACGTGCAGAACTTTCACTGTAACTGAACTCACCGAAAGCTGGGTTAAACTTAGGAAATAGTACCTAAAAATAATTACTCTGAACAAGGGGCCCCGTGAATAGCAAAATGAATAGCCTGCTTTTCTTTAAACTGGCCTTAAGGTTGAGATCCTATATGAATTGCTTAACATAAAAAAAAAAAAAAAAAAAAAAAAAGGCATTAGCTTATGTTACAGCCTTTCTCTCAGTGAAGCCACCGATATCGCCACCTCCTTTACTGGACCACTTTTCATAAAATTTGGATGAATTTCATAGTTAAATGCGGCTGATATTTCCAGGAGGAATTACAAGGAAAGGCACACAGAAATCGTGCATTCTCACCACAGAGACAGTCACCTAATACAGCAGATGCCGCAATGCAAGATACAGTCCTTCAAACTTTTAGAGTTATTTTATTAATGCCTCATCTGTAAAATGAGCTAATTATACTGTACAAATATTCTATTAATAATTTAAATCACGATTAATTTTAAAAACAAGTTTGTGAGCAACCATCCAAAAATGCAGTAAGGGGTCTCCTCAGGTGATACTCTGAATGTATTACCTAGTCAGAATTTAAAGAAAGAAGGGATTAAGCAAGATCTTGTTTTTTTAAGAACATGCCTTACAGCTTTTTCACAAAGAAGGAGCCTTCTAAATATCTATTTTGAATTACTGAAGAAAATTTAGTGCATTACGCATTTTAAATTATTTGTAAATTTAAAGTTTTAAAGCTAACAAAATATATTCATTCTGCTTCAAAAAACAGATGCGAACTAAAGAAAGAGAATATAATTTTTTTTTTATGGATTCCACTTATTGTGTTTTAATTGTCTTTTTCCATACTTCAGAGATTTAAAAGAATCTAATCCATACATGAATGTTTAAGCTTTACAAACTCTCTTGACATTTCCTCTGTGTATTAAATATTTTTGAAGGAAAGAAAAAGAAAAAGGACAAGAAGGACTCCAGAGAGACCACTGTAAGAGAGAAAATGACATTTAGTAACAGATGCAAAGTTCAAATACCATCAAGTTGTAGTGAATTACTCAAGTGGCAGCAATTGTGTAACAATACAGACACAAGGGCTGTAAGTTAATGCAGTTTGCAATTAGCTGCTCAAACTATGAGCATGAAGCGACAGCTGTTATTTAGGAAAAAACATATTAAATAGCATCTTCTTTTAATTGATTGAGAACTCAATATCTGACTGTTAGTATCCTCAGAGAAAGAGAACAACTTAAATCAGCCTGAAATTTCTAACTGTTTTGCAATGTACTTTAAATCCTTCTTACACTATATAACCTCGAAATAACATTGAAGCATATAAGAAAATAAAATCCTCAACTGCTCTCTGGGTCTATGTCACATTGATTTATAACAGTTATTTCTAAGACAGACAAAAACACACAGATGCAAACAATTACTCTATTTTTGTAGGCAACAAGTGAGGTGGGTGGTAACTGAGAAATTTTGAAAAATCCTGTCACAATATTCCGTTTTTTCTTAAGTAACCCTCATCACACAACAAACGCTCGCCACATCAGAGACTTTCCAGGGCCTGAAGGGCCACTTTGATTCCAGACCGCTGCAGGCATTAGCGGGGACGTAATTAGGGTAAAAAGTTCAACCACAGTTCCATGTCTAGAGTGCTGCCAGAAATAAATTTCCTCTCATTCACTGGTTTCTACTGTACCCTCCCTGAGAAACATATTGAAAACACATTTATCTTTGTAGAGTTTGTTCCTCTTCTAATTAACTTTATAGCGTTTACAGTATTTAATAATTTAAAGTGGAATTTAAAGTGGCCCTGGAACCAGCAGCTTTGCCTGTAATGGCGCTGTGCATTATCTTTTCCCTGTAGTGCTTCTTTTGACAAGTTACTCAAGGAAGGTATGTGCTCCAGCTGGTTTTATCTGGCTGTGCATTTAGCAAACGGCTACTTCCTTCCCTCCATCTCCTCCCCGTATCATTACACACACGGGGGGTTGGAACAGCAGTAAAATGAAACTATACCTCAGCTCGGAAATCTGCTCTCCCAAGCCTCCATGCTATCCCACGGATCGCTTAGAAAAGGTTTATCTTTTTACAGCTTAATAAATCAAAGCTTTAGAAGGTCAAAACTACCCATAGTTCTCACCAACTGGTCAAAGTTTGACCCCAAATATGCATTTTCTTCCTTCCAGTTTTGGTCCAAGATTAACAGTTTATTATAGTTCAAAGGTTATTTCTCACTATAGTTCACTCGGGCAAACATTTGGTATACCAGAAGAACAGCAGATCTTTCCTACTCTCGGTATTTACAAATAGAAACGCTACCTTATTCCATTAAAGCTGTATCTCCTAGCATTTTAATCTGTGAGAAAATTCACAGAATTACCAGTAAACATTACTTCAACATTGCAAAAATAGATGAAGTACATTAATTACAGAAACAAGTTGCACGAAAAAATTCTGGGATCTGAAGAGCACTTTTTAAGATGAAGAACGTTGCTATCTTTAGCACATAACATAACAATCAAATCCAACATCACTATAGGGAATTTAAACTACTTTATTTGGAGGTTGCGTCTCTCAGGATCTTAAAAGCCACCACACAACCTGTTAAGACTAAACTAATTTTTCCTACAACAACCGGAGAGGATAATGTTTTTCATCTGCTAGAACGGAAGGAAATCTTTGCCAGGCAGTTGATAGGATGGCACACTTTGCAGTTAATGATGCTTTACAGTTTTTCAACAGTACAAGAGCCTTTGGGACTCAATCCCTCAAAGATAACAGAAACAAGAGAGCTTTATCCAACTTAAAAGGTTCTACTATGCTTTTTAAAACAAAAACAATTAAATTAAGTTTGCTCTCTAAAAATTTAAACTTATACATCCTTGACAGTCTTCAAAAAATAAGGCTGAAGAGAAAAATATATGACCGAATTTTGCGCAGTCTCCAATAAAAGACCACAAATATTTAACAAACTTCATGAAATCGATTTCTTGGTGTCCAATACAATTGAAAATCATAACCATCTGTCCAACCCATTTTTATGTGTGATTTGAAAAAAAACATGCTGTATTTTATCTTGAGTGGATACATCCTTTACACACTCAATTGCATGATTCAGTCGCTGGCATAGCCAGCTGAGTCCACGGCATAACCAGTGCATTTGCAATGGCATTCTAGTAAAAATATTCCAGGGAGAGTTACTCTGAGCAGTGTGAGAACTCTGAACAAGAACTTCATTCATCATAGCTAACTTCCTTCTCTTGGGTGATCCTTCCAGAAAGCTTTGCTGTTTGTCTCTGACAAATCATTTCACAGCTAGCTAATTTTAAACATTCAAAGCTGCACTTAGAACTGGACACTGGATTTTAGCATTAACTAGTTACTTTGCCAGATAAGGAACAGGGTCATGTGATTTTAAAATATTAATGTGAGAAAATATTAACACTTTAATTGCATTGTTTCTATTCTTACTCATGTAAAGCTGCTTTCTACCTAAACCTTAACACTCCCATAAACACATTCCTGAGTTAAACTTGTGTTAAGGGTAGTAGGTTTTCATCTACAGTAGCCATGTTAATAAAGCATGCTTGCTGATAATCTGCTGCCAATTGATTTGCCTTGTAAACTGATCAGCAGGGGAAAAAAAGTGCTGGCTAGCCAAAGTTACACATTTTGTTTGCTCCAATTACTCCTCCTTCTTTACCTTGCCCTTATTTCCTTTCTCCTCCCATGATTAAAAAAGATTACCTCTTGCTTCTCATGCCTTTAAATGACCTCCATCCAATTCTTCAAGTCATCCAAAATTTTCCATCACTTGACGCCATTAAATTAAGATGTTTTTCCAAAAATATACGCTAGAAATCTAATACATGCTACAGGCTAGCTGCATCAGTTACTGACTGAGGTCCTTTACTCTCCACAATGTAGAAGGTTGGAAAGTCTACTGCCTCAAACTCTTACCTTTTAATCTTCTATAACTGATCTTTCAATTAGCTATACTCCTATAGTTATCTGATTATCATACATGCCTATGTAAGATTTTGGCATAAATTCCTAGTCTTTTATGCATCTATATTTGGCTATTTGGACAAAGGACAAGTGCACCAAAGCATCAAAAACTTTTTGTAAGGATGGCTTCGAGATGTGGGTTGCGTTTCAAGGAGATCTTCAAGATTTTTTTTCCCATCTCCTGCTGAATGATTCATTAACAGAAGATGAAATATTGTTATCCAGAAACATGGCTCTTGGGACAAGCCACTTATAGGATTTCTACCTTCTTTGTTTTGCTCTGTTAAAAGAGGAATGGACAACAGAATAAAGCATTATAGCAAGCGAGTGAGACCACAGTTCATGGCTGACCAGCTTTAGCCGCAAAGCTAACCTAAGAAATCGCCGCCTCTGTGCTCATTCCCGCCTTCATGCTACAACTGACTCCATTCTCAGTTACACCTTGCAATTTTGCATGCAACTGTTCGTAAACCAGGTGACTGAAATAATCCGTATCATTAAAAAATAAAATTGGAGCATTATTTTTTACTCGGATTATTTCTGTCATCTCCTTTACTGTATGGTTCTACAACCAGTTGAAGTGACACAGCCCAGGGATGCAGAAAGCAGCAGCACAAGTGGATGAGGTGAGTAGGAATTTTAAGTTGTCTTTGCTGCTAGCCAGTGAATCACAGAACTATGGTCTAAAGCTTACCCTGCTGTAAGCCCACAGTTGTACTGATACAATCCTTTAGCTAGACTGGTATACATTTCGTTACAAAAATTTTGTCCCCTATGTATGATAAACTGCTTAGCTAATAAGGAAAAGAAAAACAAAAGGAAAAAATCTTTAGAGTAGAAACAAAGTTTGGTAACTCATAATTAAGCATGATGGGGTAAACACTTGAGTCATCAGAACACTTGGCATTTGAGGAAAGGTAGATACCAGGCTTTAAAGTATTTAAAACATTCTGTACTCAGGAGAGGTGGTTTCATATGTAAGACACTGCAATTACTCATCTCTGTCTTCCCTGCCCCCTTCTCCCTTTCTCTGCACCTACACACACTTCTTTTTTTTCCCATCCTGGCATGGTCACTTCTATTTTGTTAGCTTTCTTGTTACCTATACTGTCTACTGAAGAGTACATTTGCAATCACTCTCAAACCCACGACTTCTTTGTTAATAATCTATAATAAAACAAAATTATACTCGTCAATTTCCCCTTAAACTTCTCCATTAGCTAAAATGAAGCATTTACTTAAAGATATCAGTACATTTACATTTGAGCAAAACAAAAAGCATGTCTAATGTATTTTGGACCCCTCTGGTGTATTTGAAGGTGTTCTACAGATCCAGTATGTTCTAAACTATGGTTTCAACAACCTATATGGGGAAAATAGGAATATATTTCCATTTAATATAACTGATCTTATCTAGTTATCTTTGAACTGAGTAGCTCTGAATAACACACATTGACTGGTTCTGCCATGCAGTTTTGTGGCCACCACTACTTTTTTTGAGGGGGGAGTGGGGAATTCTCTGTTCAGTTTACATGTTACTAATCTTGATGTTTTACCACCTAGAAAATTCATTAATATGTACCAAAACCCATCAATTCATTTTGTGTGTGTATAAAGGTTTGTTTATCTTATCACCAAGGCAAAGTAAGTATGCCTCTACAAAACTCCACAAAAACAAAATTTATGCAGATGTTCTTTCCTTTTTGGTTTTCCTTTAATTTGCAAATCTTGTAATCTAAGACTGAAGTTGACTGAACTAACATCTAAACCAGCATAGTAGTATCAGCCAAAAAACACAATCTGTTTCCCATTTATGTGTCAAGACTGCATCCTTTTTGGGGCTGAGAAAACTATTGTTTTGAAAAGATTATATAGTGAATCGTAGAATGGTTTGGGTTGGAAGGGGACCTTTAAAGACCATCTGGTCCAACCCCCATGCTAGTCATTTTAGTCGATGGAAAATTTGACTTTTAAAATACAAAAATGTGTGTACCAAAAGCTAGTCAGAAACTCAGATACGAGGCAAAAGTTTAGAAAACACAAATTTCATCTTCCCTGGTAAAATACTCATTGTGGGGAATACAAGGATTGAGATTACTGGCAAATCTCTCTCTACAGAATTTTTAGATAAAGCAGGTGCCAGAAATTAATTTCAAAGTACAAGGTTTAAAATTTTAGATACAGTAATTTTTTTTAAAGCAGGTTCTCCATCATGACTGTCACAAAGCATTTAAGATTTAAAATTAAGAAATATTAAACTTAACATTAAGACCTTGATACTGATATTCAAAGGAATGTAAGTTTTATCAGCATATACTGTATCATTGACTACTGTATTAGGTTACATTACAAGAGAGATGCACCCGACATGCCCAGTTACCCAGAAGCTGATTTCTAAGTTAATACATTGTTAAATCCGTGGCAGACATACTAAAAATTAACAAGATGTTTTTAGACCCGTCAAAAATCTGTAATTAGTAAAACATTAGGGGATCTCCAGGGTAAACTATTGTATTTCTAAGTTACCAAAGAGATCTTTCACTGTATAAATGACAATAAAAAAGGTTCAGGAATGAAATATAAATCTAAACATTTATTTTAGGCAAACATTATTTTGCATAAAGTACGTTTATACCCATCTTTGTTTCATAATGAATGAAAGAAGTCCTAGCATATTATCACAGACAAAAATTATTCACTAATTTCTTTCC